>NC_081561.1:79718175-79855941 GCF_022355385.1 Mustela nigripes | reverse complement strand
GGGAAGCAGGCTCCCTGCTGAGCAGAGAGCCTGATGCAGGGCTTGATCCTAGGACCCTGGGACCATGACCTGAGCTGAAGACAGAGTCATTGAGCCACCCAGGTGCCCCAGTTTTTCTTTTTATTCAACTCGTTTAAATCACCTGGAATTTATTGAGAGGTATGATATGAATAAGGATCTGAGTTGGCATTTCCTTCCAAAGAGCCATTTTCTTCTCCAATATCGCCTATTGACCAAGGCAATTGCCCCTAATTGACTTACAGTGTCTTCCATTATTTTAAAGTTTTTCTAAATATTAGGACATGTTTCCGTTTTATTTGATTCCATTCTTGAGATGTTTTTATATCTCGATTCTGTCACAGAGCCTCTAAACTATGGAACTATATTAGTTAAACATGCCTTCCATTGTCCAAGGCGAATGTCTAATAAGGCAAAACCACATGGCATAACATCAGAAACCTCCCTTCAGTTTGACAGGAATCCATTTATCAATACTTTTTTGGACAAAGGCCTTTAATCAGCTAAGAATTCCTTTGCTTTATGTGCTCCTCTGATTATAACCGTTTTATTAAAGATCCATTACTGCATAAGTAGTTAGTGAGCCAGAGACTACACCAAAATGAAAGGAGTCTATAAATAATGAGTTTCTCTCAAACATCAAGCTAAAAATTCCTACACAGCTATTAAGTATTTGTGATAATTGATGCATATTATGACTTTCCTTTTTAAAAGCATATTTTCTGATTATAAATGAATGATACTGGTTAATATTTATTAGTTTATAAAAATGTGTAAAATATAGGGAAATGAGAAAAAATAAACTATAATCTCAGTAGCTAGAGCAGGGAAACAACTACTGGCAATATTTCGGTATATTTTCACTTCAGGCTTTTGTATATAAGTTACATATATTTTTAAATAACGTTCATTTTTCTGATTATGACAGTAAGATCTATTCTTTCTAGAAAATATTATAAAGCATGAAAAGAAAAAGAATCATTCCAAAACTCATGACACAATTTTATTCCTGCTTTTGTTTATTAATTACACATTCTAGTATATACATTCAAATGCTTTTCTACATTAAGAAAAAACTAAATATCACACTGGTATGCATCATACTTAATAAGTTTTCTATTGTTAAACATTTAGGGTCTTCAGAGTTTTCTAGTTTTAAACAATGTACAATGAATATGTTTGAACATAGAGGGTTTGCATTAGTTTCCTTCAATTCCTATTATTTCCTTAGGATAATTTCTTCGAAATGGGTTGCTAGTACTACCCAAATAAAACATGTTTATTGCTAAATTGCTTTCCAGAAAGGTCATATCCTATCCTTTCCAAAAGTTCATGAAATATCATTATTATGGTTTTTTTTTTTGGAATGTACATTTCTTGGTAAATAGAGACATTTACCTATCTCAGGCTTCTCTTCTGTGTTCTCAAAAGATTTTACACTTAAGCAATCACAGTTACAAGCTCTTTCATTTCAGTAGGGTCTAAAGACTTCAATTGACCAATGCTTCTAAAAATATGAATCACCTGGAGGTCTTGTTAAAATGCAGATCCTAATTCCAGAGATCTAGGATGGAGGCAAGAGTCCGTGTTTCTGAAAAGCTTCCAGGGATATGCCTGTGTGGTTGGTCTCTAGGTCACAGCCAAGTGTCCAGATGCCTTGTTACTTTCTTATCAAATCTTGGGCTTCACTTCCTTCCTGTGGTTAGCTTACCTTTGAAGTTTGCAAAGTATCCTTCTTGATGGAGATGACCTCAGCAAAACAGAGTGGGGGGAGGAAGAGAGAGATTGTTTGGAGCACACTGTTTCCTACATTAAATTATGCCACATGACCCAAGACATGACCTCTCCTGTCCATGGTCTGAAGACACCTTTATATCCTTTCTATTATAATGAACTACAGCTCATTTTAAGACTGAATCTTATTAACTTAATTACCTTTTGTTCCCTTTAGTTCTCATCTTTGTCTTTGGTTTTCGTTATTTCGGAATGTGTCCACTACTGTGAACAGTCACATATTTTTTAAATGCCCTCACATACCCTTCTTCATTGTGATAATTGTACCCTCAGAATATACATTTACAGAATACCCCCCCACCACCAAATGTCTTGAGCTATCTTATCTTTGCATTTGATCCATGTCTCTCACCTTCCAGTCTGCTCTGAGCTTTTGGAAATCCACTTTTACAAGCTCTAGCAAAACATGATTTTATACTCATACTTTCCCTTCCTTGGCTCGGGCAACCTGCAAGATGGCATGGTCACCTACTCCGAAATGTCTGGCTCTTGCTCAGTTCTTCCTTACTGAGATCGGTCAGAACAGGGAAGAAACCTTGTGAATATGTATGTGAAGGAGATTGCTTTGCAAAATCTAACACCCTTGATGTTTTATGTTGTATCCTTCTGCAGAGTGAGTCATTCCCCTTGTTCCTTCCTTAATCTTGGAATTCTCAGCAAAGCAAGTAAGAATTATTAGTCTGCTTGTAACAGAAGAGACTTTCATAAGCCAAATAGCTGAAATCCCTTTCTGTACAAGGTCTAACCTCCGCAACAGATCTGCAATTTATGTTAGGAAGGCATACATCTTTGTTATATCACTCCTATTTCTCACCTCATGCTTATGTCTCCATACCTATAAAAAAGATGTGAATTATTTTTTTCACATACAGTGCTAAATGCCTTTTTAATAAGTCTGTTTATTTAGAGAGTCATTAAATTCTCTTGTCATATGTATGGAATGGACACTAGCCAATGGGTCCATATTCCAGTAGACTCACATTTGACTGCATGTTCGTGTTTCTGGTTCACTCTGTTCATGCTTACAGATAGTGCTCAGAGACTATTCCCACAGACTTCAGAAAATGACTTCAAAGCCCCGAGTCAGAAGCTGCAGAGACAATCTAAGGATATTGATGTGCAAACTACATTAAGACACATGTCAGGATTTTTTAAAAGACGCCTAAAATAAACATACGCAAGAAGAACATTCAGATTTATGTGAAAGCCCCAGCAGTCGACCTGTTTTTGGAAACTAAACCCATCTCTTTTAAAGGGTCAAGAAAAACACTCCTTCCAGATCTGCAACATGTATGGAAGGATGGTAGATTTGTAAAGAATTCCACAGTTCTACTGAATCACTTGTGCGTCAATTTACAAGGAACGTGGAGATTTTATAGGCCTCAAGAAGCTCTTGAGATGTAAATGTTATAAGCAAACTGGTCCCAAAATTCCTATTGCTTCCTTCAACACAGCATCGCTAAAGCACTGGTCATTAAGGAGACTGAGGTGTCGATTTAAACTTGCTTTCTTGGCTCTCCAGAGAGCTTGATGGCCTGAGGAGCACAGAATTTGCTGTCTTGGCTGAGAGTTGAACGTTGTCCTCTAAATCTCCCGGTAAACGGTGGCTTTTATGTTGTTGCCTGAGGATAATTGAGGGTGCAGTCAGAAAACAGACCAGAACAATTGATGACTATCTCAGATGATTAATTCATAATATTTGTAGAATAGGAAAAAGTTGCGTTACAGTGGCTTGGGTCTGCATAGACATATTCTAAGGTCATATCTATTACAGGGAACAGAAGAGTCGGAAAGTGAAAAACATCCATATCCCCCCAAAATGTAAAGTTTATGCAATGGTTTTTAATAGTGGGGTGGGGGTGGACTTTTGCGATGTCTGGAGCCATTTTTGATCATCCTAACTAAATTGGGGGGAAGGCTTGCTGCTGGCATTGAACTAGCAGAGGTTCCCTGACCCGCTAAACATCTTACAATGCACAAGACAGAATTATCTGACCCAAAAATATCAGTAGTGCTGATACTGAGAGACCATGATTAACAAGGTCTTTTTTTCAAATGAGGTTTATGTCTTAATTCTTGTGTTTTTATTGATTTGGTCCTAGGGACAAAGTCAATAGGGAAAATGTGTAGCACCAATAATGGTTGCTATTGTTAAATTTTTTCAACTGGATTATGAGTGTGTGAGACGTGGAACGCATATCCTAGAAAAATATGCTCAGTTTCTGAACCTGCCAGTTTTTTAAATGAATGGTTGCTTACCTCATGCAAACTCATCAGGTAAAAATAAATTTATATAGAATAATAAAACATGAAGAGTGCCTCAGTATCACCCAGGACGAAGTGGAATTTGGCCATGATGTAGTTAATGTGATTAATATGGATAATAAGCAAGATGCTTCAGGCCCCCAGTGGAACATTCGTCCTGAATTATCTGGGTTGACTGTCCCCTCTTATTATGAGAACGGAAAAGGAGCCAAAGGAGCTCCAAAAGGAGCCATGCAACGCAGGCGTGAACTAGATGATACAGCGTATCAGTGTGTAGGCAGGCGATTTAATTAACTAGGTATATTATTGTTCTTAGCTAAGAATGTAACTGAAAATAAGAGAAACAGAACTGAGCAGGGAAACAGGGCGGGATACTGCATTTGGAATTGTGTGCTAATAGCGGCTGCTTTATAAAACTGGCAGTTCATTTCCCCCAATTCTTCCCCTCCACAGTTGCAGCACAATGCCTTTTTAAAATACGGAACAGGGTGGAAATATATAGACTTCCTAGCTGCACAAACCTTTCACTGCTGTGGTCTCCCTTTGATGCCTTGTTTATGTGATAAACGATGGGCTGCTTTTCACGGCTGCCTTCTTCTTTTTTTTTTTTTTTTCTTGAGTGCTTATCAACATGAGTTGGTAATAATGTATTAGTTGTCTCTGGGTAGGAGAAATGAAATCTTTTGTGAATTTGGCAGATAGCTCTGAGTAGTTTTGATGAATATTAATTTCATGCCTTACAACATACTTTTAACATGTTAAAAATGTGACTGTCCCAGGGCACGTGGCTGGCTCAGTAGGTAGACCATGTGACTCTTAATCTTGGGGGTTGTAATTTTCAGCCCCACATTGGGTATAGAGATTACTTAAAAAAAAAAAAAAAGTAAAATCTTTAAAAAAAAAAAATGTGAGTGTCCCTAGAAAATACCCTTAAGTATTAGAAAACTCAGCAACACAGAAAGTTTTAATAAACATAATGTTAAAACATTTGACATATTATCTTCAGCTGGTTGTGATGTGATATTGTGCTTTTTTGTAGCTATTTTTCTTCAATTTATTAAAATCCATTTACAGGGGCACCTGGGTGGCTCAGTTGTTAAGCGTCTGCCTTCTGCTCGGTCATGATCCCAGGGTCCTGGTATCAAGCATCAGGCTCCTCACTCAATGGGAAGCCTGCTTCTCTCTCTCCTACTCCCCCTGCTTGTGTTCCTTCTCTTGATGTCTCTCTCTCTGTGTCAAATAAATAAATATAATCTTAAATAAATAAATAAACAAGTAAATAAATAAATAAAAATCCATTTACCAACTCACATGAAATAAAAATGCAGGTAAATAGCAAATTCCTATGGTTGTGCTTTAGGGCAAGAGAGAAGAGTTGAGTTTATACGCACTGAGCTTACATCCAAACTTATCGCCATGATAGATAAAATAGAAAACCAAAAATGTATGTCTAGGCTCAAAAGTAAGATGGAGATCTTCATTAACTAGGAACTGCCCAGAAATGAACACATAAATGGGACTGAAACTATTGGCTTTCTGGGATTTGGTTCCAAAAGCACAGAGTTTAATTCCTGCCAGGTAAAGGAGCCAGACTTCACAAAATGAGGGATTGGAGAGGGGCTTGCTGTGTGAAGCCAGGGGCTCCGGCACAGCTCTCTGACCCATGAAATGAGAATAAATGAATGTTGCTATACTGCCTCCTGGCTCTTCAGCTTTGTGGGAAGCTGAGGATCTGGGGACGTGGTACAAGCAAACCATCCTTCATGACCATAAGCTACACCAGTCCACCTGCTGGTTCCGTGGCTGCATTTACAGTATCGCCAAAATTCTCACAGCATTGCAGTCCCCAAACAGCATTATAAGTCCTTGTTTTCAATTAGAAGCCCAAAATTCTGGGTGAAAGCAATAAAAAAAAAACTTATAAGCAGGGATGAGCAAGCTCAGCGGTGGGTGTATTGGGGGAGGGGCAAGTGTTACTGAGGCAGAGGTGGAGAGAAAATGTGAGAGGAGTGTTAAAGTGGGGAGGGGGTAAGAAGAGAGAGGGAGAGAGGAAATCACAAGTCTGTCACCTCAAATAAGCATTCAAACCAGCATTCCAAATATGTGAAGAAATAAAATAGGGGGCACTAACAATGAAAGAAATAATCAGAACGTGAATTTAATACATGTAATATTAAATGTGCTTAGAATGTTTTTTAAAAAGATATAAGGAATACATAACTTCTGTTCTTGAGTTAAATCTTTTATTTGGGGATGGTCGTAGATTCACATTCAATTGTAAGAAACGATGCCGAAAAATCCCATATACCCTTTATCCAGCATCCCCCAGTGGTGACATTTTGCCAAAACAATAGTACAATATTACAGCTACGGTATTGCCATTGATACAGGCAGACACAGATTTTCCTCACCTCAAGAACTCTCTGGTCTCCCTTTTATAGCAACAGACAATTCTCTCTTGAGATCCTTGCTCGTATTCTTAACCCTAGCAACCACTCATCTGTTGTGCATTTCTATATTCTTTAACTTTGTCATTTCAAGAACATTCTATAGATGAAATTGTCTAGTATGTAACCTTTTGAAGGGACTGGCTTTGATCACTCAGCATAATTCTCTGGAGATCCATCCTGGGTGCTGTTTTTATGAATAGTCTGTTCCTGTTTATTGCTAACAAATATTCCGTTGTATAGATTGCCACAATTCAACCATGTACCTGGAGAAAGATGTATGGTGGTTTTTGGTTTGTGGCTATTTCAGATAAAGCTGCTATAAACATTCACGTATATGTTTTCATGTGAACAAGAGTTTTCATTTCTCTAGAGTAAATGCCCAGGTATGCAATTCCTAGATCACATGGTAATTTCTTGCTTAGTATTTAAGAACCTGCCAGTTTTCCAGAGTCGCTGTTCCATTTTCTAGTCCCACCAACGATGTATGAGTAATCCAATTTCTCCACATCTTTACCCTCGTTTAGTGTTGTCACTATTTTTTTTTTTTTTTTTTGCCATTCTGATAGGTATTTGGGGATGTCTCACTGTGATTTTAATTTACATTGCTCTAACGGCTTTATATGTTCTTACTACTAGCTGTTTATCCTATGTACCGAAATGTCTGTCCTTATCTCTTGCCCATTTTCTAATGAGGTTGTCTCTTCTTTTACTATTGAATTTTGAGGGTCTCCTATATGTTCTGGATGGTAGTCCTTTGTCAGACATGTGATTTGCAAAATATTCTTCCAGTCTTTAATTTGACTTTTCATCCTTTTCACATGGTTTTTCACAGATGAAACTATTTTAATTTTGATGGAATCCTGTTTGTCAGTTTTCCCTTTTATGGATCATGCCTTCGGTGTTGTGAGGAAGAGGCATGTGGCCTGCTGAGTGATGGTAAAAATCTTTACCCTCCACTAGATTCCTCCAACACAGGATTGTCTCAGTGGGGAGGGGGAGGGACACCTCCTTACTGCCAGTGGGCATTGAAGTCCAGGCTTCCCACATAGTCTCCACTGACACTACAAGGGACAAATGTCATTACCACCCAGTGAGAATGAGCCCTATTTCCCCAGCACCATGACAGCACGGTCCTTGAAGCCTGCCCTGGGTGGAGGTCAAAGGCTCTCTGCTCAGTCTTTGCAGGCATGAATGAGAAGGAGCCACAGTTTTCTCTTTACATTTGTTTGCCTGGAAAAGAACAGTGAGTGTCTAAAAGTGTTCTGTCTTGTGAGGCAGCCCATTTCCTGGTTCTTTGGCTTGAGAGAGCAGGTTTGTTTTGGGATTTTTTTTTTTTTTTTGGCCATGCCTGATGGTATCTGGATTATTGACTTCTTCAGCTCCAAGTCTGATATATTTGAGGCAAAAAGAAAACAGAGGAACTCCCTACATTGTTGTTCCTTGCATTTCAAGGTCTCTAGCCAATCTGCCTTATTTCTCCATCTTCTAGGGTTATGTTACATTGATAGATAGATAGATAGATAGATAGATAGATAGATATAGATATATATGTGTGTTTTGCAGGGATTTTTAGTTGTGCTTAGTAGGAGATATAGGGAAAATTGTGTCAATTCCATCTTCCTCGAAACAGAAGTCTGTAACATATTTTAATATAAGAAAGTTTGAATCAAAGTCATCAGGAATAAAACAAGTCCTGGTAGATGTGAAAAAGAACAGATTATAACTGTTGGAGATTAAAAGGTAGTCATAATCACTCTTAGTTACTGTTGAGAACACAGAGAGCCAGAAGAGACATTGCTCCTACCATTATATATCACAGTAACAACACCACTAACCACAAGCTGAACTAAATTTATGACTCTTCTTGAAACTAACAGAGAGCCAAGTTCACAGGGCAACTAAGCAGCCCAAAATTTAAGGAAAGATAGTATCTGTGGGGAGAAATGGATACTTCACTTGTAGCAGAAGTATTTGGACAATGGTAGAAAGAATTCAGCTAGAACAGGATGTTGACTTTTGTCAAGTGCTTCTTCTGTATCTACTGAGACAATCCTGTGGTATTACATCTTTAGTCTGCCAATATGGTAAATTATGCTGATTTTTCAAGTTTGAAACCAGCTCTGTATTCCCAGGATATGAATGGTTGTGAAGAGGTATCCTTTCTATATATCACTGGATTTAATTTGTTGATATTTTGTGGAGCATTTTGTGTATATATGCATGAAGGACACTGGTCTATAGTTTTCTTCTTTATGATATCTTTGTTTGGTTTTGCTGTCATGGTTTTGCAATGATGTTATCATGTCTGGCCTCTTAAAACAAATGGATAAGTATTCTATTTTCTTCCATTTTATGGAAAAAATTGTGTAGAATCGATATTATTTATGTTTTAAATATTTGATAAAATTTACTAATGAACTATTAAAAAACTGAGATCTAGTGATGTGTTGTATTCAAGGAACATAAATAAAGCAAATGGATAAAAAAATCTGAAAATTGAAGATTAAGAAAAGAGATACCAGCAAAAGAAAATTGGAATATATATGTTGGTGTCTGGCATAACATATTATGAAGGACATTGTACAATTATATATTGCTAAGAATGAAAAAGAATAAGAAGAAAAGAATAAGGAGATACTATTTCCATAAATAAATATGTACATAACAATAAGAACCAGACACCCAGAGAAGTCGTAACTGACAGAATGGCAAGGAGATATAGAGTAATCACAAATTTTAGTTGGGAATTTTTCACATGCTGCCCCTCCCACCATTAAAAAAGATATGGAGATCTGAAAATATGAATAATTCAGTTACTAACAAGCTAAAAAAAGCTGTATACTAGGACACTATATAATAGGACACTAGAAACACACTAAAGTATTATATCCAACAAATAAATAATGCATGTTTTTTAGCACACATAGGAGATTTGGAAAATTTCCCCATATACTAGGCAACAAAGGAAGGAGCAATAAATTCCAAAATAATACAGATTATGTTCTCTGACAATAATTTAAGAAAAATTAAAAGATAAGTGGGTCGTTTGGAAAACAATCACTGGTGGTCCTTATAAGATATACTATTACTATATACAGCTCTCCTGTAAAAGGAATTCATAAAGGTCATTGCAGATATACTTAGAATTGAAGTATACTTCAATTGTGGTAAAAAAAAAAAGTTGTTTGCTATCAACTGTGAGCCACAGATAA
Organism: Mustela nigripes; assembly: GCF_022355385.1. Lineage (NCBI taxonomy): Eukaryota > Metazoa > Chordata > Mammalia > Carnivora > Mustelidae > Mustela > Mustela nigripes. The sequence continues at coordinate 79,846,202 of NC_081561.1, read as the reverse complement.
AGCAATATAAAAAAATGAATTTTTTTACCCATATTTGTCAGGAAACAAAAATTATCCTTAAAAATGAGCTAAGCATTCAATTAATGCAATCAGTAAAAAAATTAGAGCAAAATCAAAGAAACAAGAAAGAAATAAAGATAAGGACAGATGTAAGGGAAATTAAAAAATTGAAGAGAATAATGAAGAGAGTTCTGTGAAAAGATTGACTAAATACATAGACCTCGAGACAGACTTCATAAAGGGAAAAAAGGATTAAAATAGATAAATTACAGAGTAAGTTAAAACAGCACAGAAAAAAAGTTTTAAAATTTTCGAAAGTAAGTAGCAGTAAGCCAGTAAAACTGAAAATCATCACAAAACGTATTTATGAAGAAAAATAAAATGCTAGAAATTAGCACAAAAAGGAATAGAAAACTTGAACAGACTGTGAGTGTTAAAGAAATAGAGAGTGTTGTCAAAAACTGACCTTTGTGCTTCAGAGTCAAAATATAACACAAAAGTCAGAGTTTGGAATAAAAGGAACAATAGCTTTACTGCTTTGCTGGGTAAAGGAGATGGCCTTCAAAACCTGTAAGCCCTCTGGGAGGAAGGTGGGGTAGGGGATGGGGTGTCATGGTGATTACAGGGAAATACAGAATCTAGCCAGTTTTGACAGGAATTGTGTACCTGCTACCACCCTACTTCCTTTGGTCTTTCAGGGGGAACTGGGTTCCTGAAACAAAAGGTGAAGCAGGGAGGAGGGAAGGTTTGTGGAAGAGAAAAAAGTTCCTTTAAAATTGAGCTTCTAGGACACCTGGCTGGCTCAGTCAGTCAAGCATCTGCTTTCAGCTCAGGTCATGATCCTCGAGTCCTCGGATCAAGCCCCATATCAGGCTCCTTGCTCAGCAGGGAAACTTCTCCCTCTGCCTGCTGCTCCCCCTGCTTGTGTGTGCTCTCTCCCTGACAAATAAATAAAATCTTAAAAATAAATTTTTAAAAAACAAACAAATAAATAAATAAACAAAACCGAGCTCTGCTGAAACATTAGTGCAGCCATTTTGATTTTTGTTCAACTTTATGCTTTTAAGGGGTTTCAGAACTGCCATTTTAATTTTAAAAATTCCATGTTAAAAAGCTACAAGCTATTTTGAGATTCTGCCAAATTCAAGGTATAAATAGTTAAACTTTAAGTAATTTTTGTGGAAAAATAGAGAAAGGGCACTTCTTGGTTTATTTCATGACCATGGTACAACTTGATTTCCAAATCAGAGAGAGGAAACCCAAAAATAGAAATCATGGGTTCATTTTTCTGATGAATACAGATGCAAAAGTTCCAAATAAAATATTAGCTAACCAAAACAAGTAGTTATATCACAATGGTATTTAAAAAAAATAATAATACCATAACACAAGGAATGGGGTATATCACAGAAATGCAAGGATGGTTGAATGTAAGAAAATTCATTAATGTAATTCTTCACTTTAGTCAACTAGAGAAGACATAACATGTTTTTCTTACTAAAAGTGAAAAGAATTATTTGACAAATTCCCACATTTAATTTTGATTACATCTTACCAAACTAGAAATAGAAGCAAATGTCTCCAATTTAGGATTATGAACTAAATGGCTATGGCAAATATTATATCACACATCACAGAATCCAAGTCAGACATCATTTGTGTGGCTCAGCATTATTTTATAAAATTGCATGCTGTCTATGGCTACTTTCTCACCACACAGCAATAGAGACCCTACATAGCACACAAAGCTTAAAATATTCACTATTTGGCCCTTTATTGATAACTGCTGATCTTGACCATAAAGAAACTTAAACAAATCAACAAAATTAAGTCAGGACCCAAACTAGAAAAATGGGCACCTGCCAAGTCACACAATAGGTAAATTTCAAAGAGGCAAATCAAGAAGGTACAAAGCAACTGTAGAGATGCTCAAACTTATTAGTGATTTGAGAAGATAAACTGAAGCCAGAAACAGAAATTACATTTTTCAATTTGACAAAATTGAAAGCCACATTTTTTTTCAAAGATTTTATTTATTTATTTATTTATTTGAGAGAGTGAGAGCATGCAATCAGAGCGACAGGGACAGACTCAGACTCTGCACTAAACATGGAGCCTGATGTGGGGCTCGATCTCATGACCCTGAAATCAGACCTGAGCTGAAATCAAGAGTCAGATGCATAAACAACAGAGCCACCCAGACCCTAAGCCCACCTGAGCCATCCCACCCCTAAAGCCATTATTATAAACAGAATTGGGGCAGGAGGGGAGGATTAATTTTTCTATTAACTTGATTCAGATACTAATTTGCCTAGATTTTGCTTTATGATATACTTTGCCTAAAATTCCTATAAGGATATTAATAGGAAGAAAGAAAAGCAGAAGATAACCTTTGTTGCAATTATCAGTTTAAGAATTAAGAAAGCACCACACAATCCAAAATCTAAGAGCACACTTCCTCACCAGATTAACATAACCCCTAGTGATTTGTAAATATGTCAGAATTAATTTTGCAAACTTAAATAGCTAAATGAACCTTGAAATGGCATAATTCTATTTGAACTCGTGTCAACAAGATACCAGATAAATGCTTTGGTAAAGAATCAATGTGCATGTATTTTTAGAGATAAGGATCTTTTAATTATGGACTTAAACCACCTGCTAAAACCTGCTAAAACCCTTTCTAGGAGTGTTCTTATCCACCTCCACCTAGCCCTACCCACCATCACCCACTCATGCCATATTGCTCTACTCTGTCATAGGCAGGAAATTTTTTATTCAACTAGAGTGCGTGAAGATGTTATTGTCTTTGTGTTCTTATATAATCTTTGTAAACAGTGAGTGAATTTATAGTGCGAGAACAAAACCCTCTACTAGTCATTCATAAACACTACACGCATTTATTTTGTGGCAATCAACTGCCCGACACTCAACTTATAAAAATAGCTCCTGCCCTCCAAAAAATATCATCTAACAAACCAATAGTTAAAATCTAGTCTATAAGTACTCAGAGAAGACTACTAACTGGGTATTACTAAAGCATTGAAAAAAAAAAACAAATCTGGTCCTGCCTGATGTTGAGAAGGCAGAGTACCAAGGAATTGTCCTAAAGAAAGGGATGTTACGTTGAGCCTTGAAATGTGTAGAGTTGTCCCTGCAACGAGGGTGTAGGAAATAGGAAGATGAGTCAATGGTGACAAGAGATAAATAAATAAATTCAGTTAATAAACATTTAGCTAAATGTGTATATTACTTATGAGTCAGTACTGGTTAGTATATGTAGTTATTGTATAAAAAATGACAGTGCATGCCATATATCTGGGAGGGAAAATGCCTCTCTACCGCCAGTAGAATGCACCCAATTATCTTACACATGCAGCCTCCTTAAGGAGGCTATTTCCAAACTTTCTCAGGGAGTTTGTCACAAATCTTAAGACTTTGTCATTCAGGATGCCTTCCTAATAACAAATTTTATAAACAAAGGAAAACAGAAAGGACGTAAGCACAACAGCAACAAATGCCTTAGACCTTTCTGACGTGGTGAGAATTAATTTTAACCCATAGTGGAAACACTTCAGAGGATTATGGACTACTTGGGCAAAGGTTGTACATATGTGAAAAATAACTCTAATTTGGGTCCTATGAAGGTTAATTCTAACTAGAGTCCTAATCACATTATTGTATTGGTTGGCCTTCTCTTTGAGATGACTCTCTAATAAATGCTAATGTACAGTTATACTGGTGATTCTAAATAAGGTGGGGAAGCACTGAGGCTTTCATACTTAAGTTGCTGATGTTGATCTTGCTTTGAACTCATGTGAAAACTCAGAATATGGGACATACATCATGTCTTGTCCAGCCCTTTTCCTCTTCCCACCCACCTGTTGAATCTAAAAACATGGAAGTCACTCCTGACTTTCCCCGTCTTCCCCTCCTTCTTCCCCTATGCCCTCACGCTCTACTGCTCAACCCCACAAACAGCAACATGCATATTTACACATACAGCTAATACGTGAGTCTGTCCAGGTGCTTATATGATTAAAATAAACCTCAGTTCTAGATACTTCTTTATCTGCAACATCCCCTCTCACATGGGCTATTATGATAACCACCTTCCTGTTTTACCATTTGAATTTTCTCTCCTTCCAATCCAGTCTCCACACTCTAGGTTGTGACTTTTAAAAATTTAAGTTATCTTGGGGCGCCTGGGTGTCTCAGTGGGTTAAACCTCTGTCTTCAGCTCGGGTCGTGATCTCAGGGTCCTGGGATCGAGTTCCGCATAGGGCTTTCTGCCCAGCGGGGAGCCTGCTTCCCTCTCTCTCTGTCTGCCTGCTTGTGATCTCTCTCTCTGTCAAATAAATAAATAAAATCTTTAAAAAAAAAATTTAAGTTATCTTCCTCCTTGGCCTAACTTTTTCTGGGGTTTTCTATTGAAATAGTCTGCTTACTTTTGCAATTGCTTTCCACTTGTTCACTATAATCAATTTACAGGCCTGAATTCAGTTACTTGAAATGCCAAGTGTTTCTGGCCTTACTGTATGCCGTTCTCTTTGCCTGGAAAGTTCTAGTCCCATGTCCGCCTGGCTGGCGTCTTCTAATCTTTTCTGTCTCGGCTTCTGTGTCACCTGCTGAGTCCTTATGGACAACTCTCCCAAGAGAAGGTACCTCCTGGTCCCTGTTACTCTCTATTATGAGATCTTTTGTTTCCCTCATAACCTATCACATTTTGTAATTATTCATTTCTTGGTTGATATGCTAACTGCCTTGGTACTGTAAGATCCATAAAGGCAGGGCTGTATGGCTTACTTCACCGCTGCAGAAATACCATAATCATGAACTTAACACCACGGTGCTGGGTGAATAAATGAGTGAACCAGTTGATGGATGAACCTGTGTTCCTTACTTGGCACACACTGATAATGAAAACTAGGGGAGAAAATGTCGATGAAGTTAATCTATCATGCACACCTTGTGTGGGTGAAAGCCTGATTAGCGACAAATGTGTTGAATAGGGGAAAGTTGCTCAACAATTTTAGTCCTCTTCCCTAGGAAGCCTGGATTGTATTTTTAGCATCAGAATTTTAAGTGAAAAGGTAAAAGCATGAAGAATAGAGCCGAAGAGAAATGAAATGCTATGCTCTTCTTTCAATTAGATAAACCAAATACTTCCATTTGGAACAAAGAGCTGAAATGGAATTGGCAGACACATTCCAGAGAGCCTAGCTATCAAATGAAATTGTCTAGAAAGTTTTCAATTCTCCCTGTGGATGCTGACAGTGCCTACACTCTTTTAATATTAGTTGTCATATTTGCTGTCTTCAGGCTTGAAAAGTAAGTACCTCAAGACGCCTATCCCTTAGGAGGGGGAGAAGAGTTGTAACACAGTGGAAACTAAAGAAGCTATCCTGTATTTAAAGCTTAGGAAATGGAAGCACTATGTAGCCAAATAAAAACAGTGGGCTGAGCTGCAAGTTTTCAGAAGAGAAGTTGGTGTGACTAAAAGTAAAATGCCCAAGTGGAGTAATTGCCGCTTCTTAGGCCATTGAACTCGTTAAAGAAACAAAAGTGATGACCCTAGGAAAAATTGCCACAGTGTTAAAACTTAGAGGCCGGGGCACTTGGGTGGCTCAGTGGGTTAAAGCCTCTGTCTTGGGCTCAGGTCATGATCCCAGGGTCCTGGAATCGAGCCCCGCATTGGGCTCTCTGCTCAGCAGGGAGCCTGCTTCCCCCTCTCTCTCTGCCTGCCTCTCTGCCTACTTGTGATTTCTATCTGTCAAAAAAAATAAATAAAATCTTAAAAAAAAAAAAAAAAACCCTTAGAGGCCTACTTAGGTTAATGCTACCTATTTAGGTTTCTGAAGAATATACAGAGAGAAAAGACAAAAGAGATACTCTCAACACCAATGGCTTTTGGTTCATCTTGAACAAAAGCTAGTCTAGTTTTGAAGAATTTATGTCTAGTAATTTAAAATGATTGATCTCAGCTTGAGTATTTATGCATTTTTACTGTCTTTGTTGATTTTTTAGCACTAAAACATGCCTAAGAGTATTCTGAGATGAGTTGTTTTCATTAACATTCTAGAATGCAGGAAAGATATGAAAATTAACATTTTAAAAATTCTACTTCTAGCCAAGATTCAGTAACAAAGACAGGACTTAGCCTCCTGTCATGAAAACTTAAATTGCCAAATATATGTAACCTTTTTTTTTTAGACCTTAATTATATTGTTGTAATGGTATTGTGATCCCCGAGAGAAGGAAACAAGGTGAGCCCTTCTGTGATTTTTTCCCCTTGAACCAACAGTAAAACTGTAAAAGTAGAGAATCGAGCCCAGCAGCCTCAATGAATTAAAGAGAGAGAAATTAGGGTTCAAGGAGGCTGCAGGGTCTGCAGGATGGTGGAAACAGAGCCCTGAAAGGGAGGAAATAACAAGATAAAGAGCTCAGAATTCTAAATGGAGGTCTTTTTGAGTTTTCGCTGAGCAATAGGCTCTAGATGCAGAGGATTGAGACTCCACAAGATTAGACCAAGAATGATAAGGAAGTTGCACAGTGAACAATTTGCAGAGCTCACAAAGGGTGGGGAGATGTTCAGCCTCTGATCAGCCAGAGTGGAGACTCCAAAATGATCATATCAGTAAAAGAAGTTAACTGTCTTCTGAGGAAATGATACTATAGACCAAGCCCAGGCCTTAAAGAGATCAAACTGATCCTTAAGTAATTCAACTACCGCAAAAACAAAGCTTAGCACTTTGTAAAGAAAAAAAAAAACAAAAACAAACAAACAAACAAAAAACCATAATCCAGACACTCAGTAACATAATCTTTATAATTTTGAATGTCTAAGAAAAAAATTACATGTCAAAAAGACATGTCAAGAAGCCAGAAAATGTGACTTTTGCCAGAAGAAAAATAAGTCAAAAAATCAATGCCATGGATGATGGACTTGGTAGTGAAGAACATTAAAGCAAGTTGTAACTATGCTCAAGGATTTAAAAAACATAAACATAATGAGAGACATGCAAGACACAAAAAAGAACCAAATAACATGATATAAAAGTACTTAATACTACTAAACTCTACACTTAAACATGATTAAAATGATAAATTTTATGTTGTGCATATTTTCCTACAACAAAAAAAAAAAAAAAGAAAAGAACCAAAACAGCTTTCAAGAAATGAAATACATATTATCTGAGATGAAAATTTCATTGGATGGAATTAACAGATGAATGTATATTGCAAATAACAATGATAGCAGATCTTGAAGACACAGCAATAGAATCTATCTAAAATAAATCACAGGCAGAGAAAAACAAAAAAATTAACAGTCTCAGTGACATGTGGAGTAATATCAAGGGGTCTTAAATATGTGTAATTGGAGTCCCAGAAGGAAGAAAGAGAGAAAGAAGAGGGAACAGAAAATATATTTAAAAAATAATGGTTAAAATGTTCTCAAATTTGACAAAAAAACTCTAATAGTCCAACCTTAAGGCAACTTACCTCCCAATGATAAGGAGAAAATCTTACATGTAGTCAGAAGAAAAAAAAAAACATGTTATATACACAGGAACAAGAAAGAATGATTTCAGACATAATCAGGTACCATGGAAGTTAGAGCTGATGGGCTAATATTGTTGAAGTGCTGAAAGAAATAAACACCATCAGCTTAAATTTCTGTAGCTGGTGCAAAGATCCTGCAAAAATACAGCTGTAATTTAAAACTTTTTGGATAAACAGAAGCTGATAAAATTCACTAATAACAGAAGTGCATTTCAAGAAATATTAAAGGAAGTTCTTAAGGTGAAAAAGAAAAATGATCCAAATGGAAACTTAGATCTACACAAAGAAGTGAGGAGTTCCATAAATAGTGAATATGTGGGTAAATATACTAGACAGCCTTTTTTTTTCATTTAAAAATTACTTTGAAGGAAATTAAACATTAAAAATAAAAATGACAATTTATTATGGATTTTACAACATATTTAGAAGTACAATGTATGGCAACAATAGCACAAAAGAGACAGGAACAACATATGTGAGATAATATAATATGGGAAAGCAGCCTGTGATCTGTTAAAGATGCATATGGTAAACCTTCAATAGAACACTAAAAATATTAAGCAAAAGGTAGTAGCTGATATCTAATATAAGACATGAAGAATCATAAAAATATTCAAGTCAAATGAATGCAGGAAAAAAAAAAAAAAACAGAGAATTGAAAGGGAGAATAGAAAACAAATAGCAAATTGTTGGATTTGAACCTGAACATATCAATCACTATCTTTTCCTTTGTTTTAAGATTTTATTTATTTATTTGACAGAGAGAGATCACAAGTAGACAGAGAGGCAGGCAGAGAGAGAGAGAAGGAAGCAGGCTCCTGCTGAGCAGAGAGCCCCATTCGGGACTTGATCCCTGAACCCTGAGATCACGACTGGAGCGGAAGGCAGCAGCTTAACCCACTGAGCCACCCAGGCGCCCTCAATCACTATCTTAAATGTGATTTTTCTAAACATTCTAACAAAGGTCAGAAATGATCAAACTGGAGGGGAAAAAAAAGCCAACTATACACATATGTATACAACATATTTGCTTTTCTAAAACAACATTAAGAAAATTAAAAGGCAATCCACAGACTGAGAGACACTTTTTGTAATACCTATCTCTGACAAAAGACAGGGCCCCAAACATCAAACAGACATTAAAAAAAAAAAAAAAAAGATTTACAGGGGCGCCTGGGTGGCTCAGTGGGTTAAGGCCTCTGCCTTCGGCTCGGGTCATGATCCTGGGGTCCTGGTGTTAGGATCTGTGATCAAAGGAGCGAGACTGATACAAAGCTAAGATCAAGAAAAGCTTTATTTCACGCCAAGCATTGAGAATCAAACCGAGTGGTCAGGGGCCGCCTCTTATAGAGAAAGCGACCCCTCCCAGCCTCACAGACTAACTTTTATAGAGCAAAGGCCATGTGGTTGAGCCTGGCCATACCCAAGTGGCCAATGAGATTGTTACACACAGAGAAAGTTGCATGTCATGCTAGGTCACACACAGGTAGCCAATTGAATTACAATTTACCCTATAGTAGATATTTGAACTAGTCTATCACCTTAGTGATAATAACTCTCTGCGGAGCAGAGAGCCTGCTTCCCCTCCCCTCTCTCTGCCTGCCTCTCTGACTACTTTTGATCTCTGTCTGTCAAATAAATAAGTAAAATCTTTAAAAAAAAAAAAATTTACAAGTGATCATAAACCCACAAAAACATGCTCAACATCACTGGTCATCAGAGAAATACAAAGTAAAACCATAGTGTATTCCTACACATTCAGCAGAATGTTTGATATTAAATGTTGTTAAGGATGTAGAGCAAGTAGAATTCTTGTACATTTCTGATGGACTCATATAAGGATATAAACACTTCGAAAAACATTTAAACAGTTCTTATGAAATTACACATATACCTACCGTATGATCCAGTGATTGCACTTCTGGGTATTTACTCAAAAGAAATAAAATCTATACCTACAGGAAGCTTGTACATGAATAGCAGCTCTATACATCATATTCCCAAACGCTGAACAACCCAATGTCTAACAATAGGATAAATGGAAAAACGAATTGTGGTATACCCAGACAATGGAATACTACGCAGCAATAAAAAGAAATTACTACTGACATATGAATGAGTTCTCAAAACATGGTGCTGAGTGAAGAAAGCCAGGCCCCAAATGATACACATTGTATAATTCCATTTGAAAAAAATCTGGGAAAAAAAAATCTAACATACAGTAACAGAAATCAAAGAAGTCATTATGTGAGGCTGAAAAGGTAAGAAGGTAGGGGAGCTTTATTGCAAAATATGCATACAAGACATTTGCTGGTATGTGTGTGTGAAAATATTCTATTTTTTTTTTAATTTTTATTTTATTTATTTGACAGAGATCACATGTAGGCAGAGGGGCAAGCAGAGAGAGAAGGGGACGCAGGCTCCCTGCTGAGCAGAGAGCCTGATGTGGGCTTAATCCCAGGACTCTGAGATCATGACCTGAGCCAAAGGCAGAAGCTTAACCCACTGAGCCACCCAGGCACCCCAAAAATATTCTTTATTGCAATCGTAGTGATGGTTTTACATCTATATACTTTGCATATCTTGTGGAACTGTGGAACTATAGTAAAGTGTACTATAGATATACTTTATCATATATGGTATATATATATATTAATATAAAGTATTTTATACCATAGGTATACTTTATGTTAATAATATAATAAATATTATATAAATAATATAATATTTATATAAATAATAAAAATATAAATTATATCCCAACCAACTTGGTTTTTAAAAGTTCAGTCTTGATAATTGCTAGAATTTCTTGTGAGTTGGGGGCTAAGTGGTTCATTGAGGTATGGATCAAGAAATGCACTGGCTATCCAATCATATATGATTAAAAAGAATTTATTATTTATGTGCATATTTGCTTGGCATATTTTTCTAACTGAGTATTTGTCCATATTAGTATTGTATATCTTGAACATAAGCAACTAAGGTTTAGAGAGAATATGTATATACTTAGTTAGGCTTAACTTAAACACTCTAATTTCCTAATTCATTTATAATTTTGTCACTTGACAAATCTCAACAATATTATTTAGAGTTTTCAAAGCTAATCTCCATAATTGTATCTCTTTATATACAAACTTTCTGTTTTCTCTCCTACTCAGATAAATCTCAAAAAGCAAAGTAGTATCATAAAAAGAAGACTTTTTTAGTCCACTAGCTATATCAAAAAGTAGAGTGAAATAGACTTGTTTACAAAATCACGTGTTACAACTCCTATAGCACCAGCCTTAAAGTGGTCTGGGGCCTGGGGTGGAAAAAGGATAAAAACTGGGGAATATGTGGGGCTGGGTTGGAGCCAAGTTGTAAGTGCAGGCCTAGGGCCAGCCTTCAATACAATGGTTACTCAATGTGTAGCTTGATAGGCACTGTGATGGTTAATTTCATGTGCTAATTTGACTGGGCCATAAAATCCCCATATATCTAAATGTTATTTTTGCAAGTGTCGGTGAGGGAGTTTCTGGAGAGATTAGCATTTGAACTGATGGACTGACTACAGCAGGTGGCCCTCCCCTGTGCGGGTGGGCACTGTCCCATCCTATAGAACAAAATGGCTGAGGAAGCTTGAAGTCACTCTCTACTTGACCAGTTCATCTGGGACATCAATCTTCTCCTGCCCTTGGTTCTCTTGGTTCTCAGATTTTTTGATTCAGGTTGGAATCTGTATCAGTGCTTCGCTAGCTCTTAAACCTTTGAACTGGCTTTCCGGGGTCTTCCAGGTTGCAGTCAGCAGGTTGTGGGATTTTACAACCTCATGATTGTGTGATCCAATTCACTTGTAATAATTCCCATTCTATTTATCTCTATTGATTCTGCTTTTCTGGAGATCCCTGACTAACACGGGTATGCAGCATCCTAAAGTCCACAATAGACTTAAGGCAAAGAGACTATTTCTAATCTACCTGCTGGTGGGAATAGGGGTGCCTGTAGGTCAAGAGGTCTCTTCCGTACATGAATGAAATCAAGCAGGGGCTGACACCTGAAGTCATGCCAGCTCTGCTCTGACATTTGGGACACCTCAATTTGGTAAATACAGAGTAGCAATGCATCTGGAATATTTGCAGCCTTTTCTGGAGGCATATTGGTAGGCAGCCTCCTTTGTGGGTCAACAAGTACTAGTCTGGCTGGTCTTTTGCAGAGAAAAAGGAAAGGAAAACAACTCTTACTGAATGTATTATGAGCCGTCTATAGGTACTTTGCCTATATCTTATCCCCACTTCCTGTCCACATTTTCATAATAGAAAATCATGAAACTAAAAGTCAGCAAAATTATCACCTGCTTTGGCACACGTGTAAAGTCTTCAGAGTTAAGAATTCACCTCTGATCTGTCTCCCTCCGAAAACTGTGTTCTTTCTACAACTTTGCAAGGCTAAGAGGTCATTTTTTCAGAATGTCAAAAACTGGTAAGATTTTCACAGATTCATATGAATCAAATTTATAGGAGACTGATTCATTTAAAAAGTTGTAATTTGTGGGGTACCTGGGTGGCTCAGTCAGTTAAGCACCTGTCTTCAGCTCAAGTCATGCTCTCAGGGTTCTGGGATCAAGTCCTATGTTGAGCCCCATGTTGAGCCCTAGTGAAGCCACACGTTGAGCCCCGCATCAAGCCCCACATTGGGCTCCATACTGAGCAGAGAGTCTGCTTCTCCCTCTACCCCTACTTCCCCCACCACCTGCTTGTACTCTCTCTCAAATAAACAAATAAAATCTAAAAATAAAATACAAATAAAAGGTTGTAATTTGTAAATATGCCTTGAGCAATAAAACTGACAAGGAAGACGAGAACGCTTAAATCAAAAATTTAGTACATTCTCTCAGTACATTGAAGAGTTACCTGGGAAGCAAAACTATGTTCAAAGTATTGCTTGGTCAGGGTAAATCAGAAACAAAGGACTGTCACAATTTTTAGTATAAGGTGCCTCCACTAAGCGAGATGTCCCTCCTCACTTGTGAGTAGGTTGCTGTTGGGGGTGTCCCCAGCTCAAAGCTCCCTCTTCAATGGGCAGAGCTGAGTACAGATTACCATGTCATATTAGTACATATGCACATCATATGAGAACACTTCTCTATTTCAGAATCATTTACATTCATTCATTTAATATATATTGTGTTGCTAATGGCCAGATTGTTCTAGGCTCTAGGAATGCAGTGGTAAATAAAAACTGAGTCCCCGCTTTTGACGGAGGGAGTGTTACAAAAATAGTGTCAGAACCAAGGAGATTAAAACACTGACTTAGCTACAGCTTTAGATAGGCAAATACAATTGTTTTTACAAATTGATTTTCTATAAAGCTACTCTCCACAAATAACTAGACTTCAAAAATCCAGGGATCACTTGTTCTATCCCTGTCTGTCTCCTACCTAAAGAAAATGAATGGCTGGAAAACTAAGAATGCTTCCTGTAAAAAACATTAGTTCTCGGCTAATTTTTACCATTCAACATCTGTAAGTGTTCCTGAACTTCTCTTAATACACCAGTGAATTCTTCGAAGGTTTACTAAATCTCTGAAAAGCCCTGTAAGCAAGAAAGCGCCATAGCGTTTATTACCCTCATACAGCAAATACCGTCCATTCTGAGCGCTTTCTGTTCCTAGGAGACTGCCGGCTGGTTCTCAACTACATTTTACGCTTGGACCTTTCTGAGACACTGACTTCAAACGCTTCCATAAATTCATACCAGGTGATCTGGGGATCTCATGTGGGGCTATTATCCTTCTCGCCACTAAGAGGGCTCCGTAACCTTGATTCAGCCTTATTTACTTTTTATTCTAGACTTGTGTTGCATAAAATAACAGGAGAAAGAAGTGGGCTAATGGCTGAAAATTGAAACTCTTATGATTTTTATCAGAATTTTGATCAAAATGCCACTTGTAAAATAATTTATCCTGAGGAATAAGGTAGCCTTTGCTCTCTGCTCCCCAATCTCTGTCCCCCTCCAAAAAAATGTCTTCAATATACTAGAAATTTCTTGCTCCTACTGGTGATGAGGTAGATTTCATATAGTAGATTCCAATCAATTTCTGCTTTGAAGCAGTTTTCATTCAAGACTGAAATTTATACACACACTAATTGGTGCCTCAGTCTTGTCTTGGAGGGATGGGCTGAATTCTGCCTTTTCTATTAACTACCTCCATGGAAGCTCCACTACCAGAGAGGCAAGAGAGCATAGGGGTTGACACGCAGCATCTCAGTCAGAACACAGGCTGTAGATCCCTGCCCCAGCACAGCGTTTACTAGCGGAGTCATCTTCAAGAGTAAGTCACTTAACCTCCCTGTGCTTTAATTGCCTTATTTCTATAAAACAACGTATCTTAGTCCATCCAGGCAGTCCAACAGAATACCACAGATTGAGTGGCTTAAATAACCAACACTTTTATTTCTCACAGTTCTGGAGCCTGGAAAGTTCAAGATCAAGGTGCCAATGGATTCCTTGTTTGGCGAGGACCTGCTTCCTGGTTCATAGACAGCTGTCTTCTCAGTGTGTCCTCACTTGGTGGAGGGCATGAGGGAGCTCGCTTGGCCTCTCTTTACAAGGGCACTCATCCCCCTCGTGATCTAATCATCTCCCACAGGCCTCACCTCCAAATACCATCACACTGGAGAGGCGTTTTTTAATATATATGTTTGACGACATTGGTGGTTGTGGGAAGAACACATCTGTCTATGGCCTGAGGATCATAATGGTACAGGTTTGACTGTACTATTACAAGGGTTAAAGAAATAGTTACACATAAAACCCCTAAGACATTGCCCGGAGAAGAAGATTTGTTCAATAAGGTCAGCTTGCTACAAAGTAGTGGTTGATTCAGGAACACACTCATTGGCTCTCGTTCCTCTTCTGCCTAAATTCTCTTTTCCCTCGCTCTTGCTTCCCTGGGATTGTACTCCCTAAAAAAACCTTAAAAGACACACCATAGCCTGAGGTTTGCTTTCTGGAGGTTGAGCAGGGTGACCTCGAAGATTCCTTAAAGCTCTAAAAACCATGTAGTATGGTTTTAAGTATGGTATATATTTGTGGGACCTTGGGCCCAACATTTCATCTCAAACTGTGTTTTGTCTTGTCTTGTCTTTTCCTTTCTTTTCTCTTCTAGTAAGTGAAGACAAAATGTATTTGATTCTATAAAAAACAACTTTCTTCACAAAATGAAAGGATAGGGATATTTACATGAAAATAGTCAAGACTGTAGAGCTATGCATATCTACATCTGTTGTGGGGTAGTCCTTTCCCTTCCACCTTATATCAGGGGACTTCTGCTGAATAGAGAGGAGACCTCATTTGTCCTCTTCTGCCTCTACTCCATAGGAAGCATAATGGCCCAGGTTTTTGGTGGGTAGGGCACACAGTTCAATCATGGCAGTCCCCTTGGTTCTCAGACATCTCCATGAGATCAGACTAGGTGCACCCTCACTCATTCCAGTCTTCCCCTTAACTTCCCACTCTTCTCTTCCCATAAGCGCATCTATTCTCCCTACATGCATAGGCCCATTATTGGTTACTCTCTCCCTGTCCTGCCAGTGACATGAGGCAACCCAGCCAAGCTTGCAACAGATTAGAATAAACAAGGGTAATCAATATCTGCCCTATAGGTCATGGCCAATTCCTAAGATTCAGAGGGAAGAAGGTCCCATTAGTCTAAACGTGACTACCACAATTTACAGAAGCCTACGTGTGAGCAGTAATGAAGAAAGCTGATAGTGTGCATGCCTATTCCCTATTTGATTGGAATCTGGAAAACAAGAGGGCTGTTTCGTCTCAGACCCACTAGACCCCTTAACCTCTAGGAGTATCTTTAACAAGGGGATCAATGCTATCCTCAAATATTTATCAGTTTTATTCCTTTGCTAATGCTAAATTTTCAGAAAGGAAACTCAATTTGGAAAGATAAGTTTGCAGTCATTTTCCCCTTGAGAATAAAATGAGAGGAAAAAAATCTGTTTAGAGAGCTAGCTGTAAAAACCTTTAACAAGAAACAGACCCTATCTGCATCGAACTATATTTAGATGGAAAGCCAGCTGGCCACAGTCCAATTGTATCTCCATGATCTCCATGTTCTGTTCAGAACTTAGCATACCCTGTCTGTTCAACAAAATATACCATGAGCAGTAGACATTACTTATTTAATATGGGTTTTGACTACTAGCAACAACAGTTCTAAAAATAATCACCCAGTATACTTCACTGATCTGTAGGACAGGAAAAGCATTTAAAACACTTGTGAGAGAAAAGACTGAAACCAGCATACCACTGCTATCTTAAATTAACCAGAAAGACTGCTGTCTCATTAGTGGGACTGGTTTTAAGTCACAATGTTAGCTATAATGGTTACATAGTCTAATAGATTTGTCCTTACTCCAACTTAAGCTAAGGTGAAACTCTATTTTTTAGAATCCCCATTTCCAAATAGTCCCATGGTAGCGTGGGCCACAGGAGATATTTTGCATGGTATCTGGTAGGCAGAAGTCGAGCAGCAGCCATATTCTCTTATCTTCAGTGATGCAGTGAACCAAACTCTCTCGCATATTATCACTTATCTGCTGGCTCCACCTTGTTGGCGGGGGTTGGGGAAGTGGGGGATTGGGGGATGAGGGGGTGGGGGGGTGGCAGCAGTAGACATGCAGCTCTTCCAGCTCCTGCCAAATCCTCCTTCACCTTCCCAGACTTCTGGGCCAGGTGCATGCTTAGCCCTTCTCAGACACCCAGCAAAGTTAGAAGCTTAGAGCCAGTGAGAGACCAACAGTTTCTATTGCATCTTAAGGGGTCCAGGTTTCCTTCTCACTTCTTATCTTTTACATTCATTTTCCTTTCCCAGTGGTCTCAAATTCTAGCACCAGGTATAAGGACAACAACCTGACCTAGACTGTTTCATGAGTTCCCACAAATAGGTAAGATAAAAATTTGTAAATAAATCCTAAGGGTTTTGTTTCATTGATTGAATCTTGACTAACACACATTTTGGTACTGGAAGAGTTTCCCCAGAACAGAACCTGAAGGGTAGGTTCTCTACCTACCCTTAAGGTTGTACACTATCTAGAAGTGTTTCCAGTGATAATAGCAATGAGCTTGGGCTCATTCATGGCTGAAGTACAGCAATGAGCTTGGGCTGATGGAATTTGCTGGTATGATTACATTCTTTATCACCCTGAAGTCGCTGGCCTGATAAGAATGGTGGAATGGCTTTTTGAAGACTCAGTTATGGATGGAAACACCAGGGCTGGGGCAATATCCTCATTTTTTCTATAGCCATTCCCCCTATAGCGAGGATTCACAAGTCTAGGAATCAAAGGGCCAGAAAAGGGAGAGCTCTTCTCACTAGAGATCAGTTAGTAGAGTTCTTGCTTCCTGTACTCATGACTTAGGACTCTGGTCACCTTAGGCATCCTGGCTTCCAAGTAAAGAATGCTTCCCGCAGATGACCCAGCAGTGGTTCCACAAAATGGAAAGTTGAGATTGCTACCTACCTCTTTAGGCAAGTTGTGCCAGCAAATCACCAAGCAAAGAATGGGATGATGGTATTGACTGGGATGCTTAATCCTGATTATTAAGGGGAAATTGAGCTGCTTCTACACCATGGGGATTCAATGTAAGAGTTCCCATAGGGCACCTTCCAGTACTTCCATGCTCTGTGACTAATTCAGTGGAAAATTAATCACCTCAATCTAGGCAGGACTGCTATAAACACTTCAGGAATGATTTGGATTATCCCATAAGGCAAGGAACCACAGCTATCTGAAGTGTTTGCTGAGGGCAAAAGGAAATTGGGTAGAAGAAAATGGTAGTTTTAATTCATTTTTGATTTAAATACATAGATATTTGTCTTTCCTGGTCCCATTCTTCTCATATCCAACATAACAATAGTAGGACCTAACTTTATATGTTAGTATTTAAATTATAGGATACCCAGGGGAGAGGGTGACTCACGTAGAACAGGAATGAACAGCTCTTAGAGATGGATAAAAAGATTTGGTATCTTTTTTTCCTGGAGAACATTACCATGTTTTCAGTTATATGAGGGGATTGTTGCATTTTGCTAAAGAGAAGCATGCTCTTGTCTGTATGTGTACATTAAGTATTGTTAAAAGAGGTGAATATAGATGACAAGTTAACAATGGGTAGAATGTAGGGGATTTACATTGTATCTACTTAGCTGAATTGAGGCTATATCTCCCAGAATTCCTTTCCTTGCATGAGTCATACAAGAAATGTTGGACACGATAAAAAGGCAGAAGAGGCAGCCATCTTCTGTCAATTCTCAGAAAGTAGGTGCAGAGGCACCAGGCGCTGTTGCGGCTTATATAAGCTTCTCTCCCGGCTCCCCTGCTTGGCCTAAGATAACAATGGCCATGTACCCACTCCAGCTCTCATGACACCCTCCTCCCACTGCTCCAACTCCTAGGTCACGTGGATGTTTAGCTTTGTCATAAAGGAACACTCCCTCATCAGTTGGGAGACTTGAGGGTGGTGAGCACACAACACAAGTTCCGGGTTATCAGGAACTCCAGGTAGTGCTTCTGGGTTCTGGGTGGCTTTCTCTCTCCTCCTTACTTCACACTCTTTTCCTTCCTGACTGTCTGCCCTACTGACTTCAAATTCAGCACCGATGCAAGAAAAGCAGTTTTACTTGGGTTATTTAGCCAGTTCTGATAATTGTGCAAAGTTAAATATAGCTACATAATCACCAGGTGATTCAAGGCTGAAATTAAGGCATAGCCTGCCTGGGCTGTTAGCCGGCAGCCTCTGGAAGAGAACTTGCTTCCAGACTCATTCGGGTTGTTGGCAGAATTCAGTGTTGCCCGAGGTCCCTGTTTCTTTGCCAGCTATAGGCTCGGGGCTATTCTTGGCCTACCTTCCCTGGCTCGTGGCGCCCCCATCTCAAAGCCAGCATCCATACATTGAGTCCTTCTCATGTTTCCAATTTTCTATGTTGTCTTCCCTGCCTCCAACCAGAGAAAGCTTTGTGCTTTAAAGGGCTCATGTGATTGTACTGGACCCATCAGGATAAGTCAGGCCACTCTCCCTGTCTTAAGGTCAGCTGATTAGTAACCTTAATTACCTCTGCAGAGCCCCTTCACAGCATCACCTACATCTGTGCTTGACTGAGCAACTAGGTGATGGGAATCTTGGAGGGGATTTATTTGTAATTCACCCACATAATGCTCAGTTGCATTTGATCCTAATCCTTGAGTTTGAAGCTCAACATGGAGACCAGAGAGGAAGGGCAGGACAAGTCACATCCAGATTCGCATGCTGTGCTGCAGCATAGAGCCCTTAATTTGCAAACAACTGAAGGAGCTCAGGTTTGTGTTTTAGTTGGATTTCAGGCTACAAAAGACAAGCCTGGAGAGAATTATTAAGAGGCCAAGGATGAAGGTGGGCATGAACTATGACGATGAGAGTGGATACTAACAAAAAGTAATGCATTCCAGAAGTTTCTGGAAAGTAAAATAGCTAGGAGTTGGGTGCTGAGGGTAAGGAACACGGAAAGGGAATGCTCTCAGATAATTTCTGAGCTTCTGGCTGGAGGAAGGTAACAAAGATCATGGTGGTGAGACATGAAATACGGGGAAGCGAGCAGGTCTTAGGGGTGACAGGAAGGGAATGAGAGCCTCCACTTTGGATCCACTGTACTTGAGATTTATGGGAGAAATACAAATCTGTGTGCGTGCGTGTGAGCATGTGTGCATGCATGCGTGTGTGTGTGTGTGTGTGTGTGTGAAGACTTTTTTTTTTAAGATTTTATTTATTTATTTGAGGGACAGAGACAGAGGGAGCACAATCAGGGGGAGGGGCAGGCAGAGGGAGAAGTGGGCTCCCTGTTGAGCAAGGGGCCCGATGGGGCTGGGTCCCAGGACCCCGGGATCATGAGCTAAGCTGAAGGCAGACGATCAACACGCTTAACCGATGGAGTCATCCAGGTACCTGACTTTCTTTTTTAACATAGCCATGGGGTAACAGCAAAGAGCAAGGGAGCAGATTCATTGCAGCACTTAAAGCTATGGCTACCTGGACATAAACACACAAACAGAAAGCCAATATCCCCTCAAATTAGTCTGTACAAATCCCGTACAGATTATTATTGGCTAATCCTTTGTGACTATTAATGCTTAATCAGTCAGTGGGTATCAGAGACTTGAGGATGCAGATTTCATCTGATGATAATATCCAACACCGTTCGGGTGTGTTCAGCTTTCTGACATTCTTGGAGAATGTTTAGCTGCTCACTACTTAAATGTATAGGCTACGCAAGTCAAAGGGGAGAAGAAGAGATACTCAGTAAATACAGAAATGAGGCCATTCCCCTCTCCATGCGCCACACCGCTCCAGCTTCCGGATCCTCAGTTTTTTCTCTTCTGCTTTCAAGGGTGTTACAGAAACACAGAAACTTGGCAAGGAAATTTAGAGACAAGTGACACAGCTTGAGTTCCTGGTAGGAGAACTAGAAAATTAAAAAGTGGCTGTAAAACCTTGCCGCCATGACCATCAGAGGCTTCCTCCCAAGTAAAAAGTTAATGGCAATGGTCAAATTCAACCTTTTCCAAACCAGCAGCATCCATGTTGATAATTGAGTCTGTAAAGTGTGACATATTTAATATATTTTTAGGAATGAGAATAGAAAGCAAACTTGATTAAAAACATAACTGTAATATGAATTAATCGTGTTGCAGGACTTTTCCTGCTGTTCCACGCATGGTCAGAAACTTCCATTTTCTTGCATTGACATCCTGCAAAATGTGATTTTGTGCATTTCGATCACTCAAAATCAATTGTGCTATTTCAACAAAGAACCAATCGTATAAAAACTATCTCCTCTTAAGTGCATTTTTTTTTCCAGAAAGTTCACTTTGGCACAACTTTTTGTTATATATGGCACACGTGGCCACACACATGAACCGTTTCAAAGGCTTTTGTGTCCACAGTATCAACTTAACCTTAGACTTCACACATGGCTCATTCTTTTAATCCTTAGTGCACAATGAACTAATCATTTCTTTGTACTTTTTCTAATCTGAATCCTTTTTTGTATGTGTGACTCTTAGAAAAGTTCCAGTGATTTCCATTAGAAGTAAACAACAAGGAAGAGCTTTGCCTGGGACCCAAAGTGGGGAGTAATCTGCTGAATTAAACATAAAATCACAAGGTGTTTTCACAGCTTGTGACAATGGTTCCTGTCATTTGCCCAGTAATTGAAGAGCTGGCAACCTGCGGGGATGAGAGCCCTTGGCCATATGTGGGCTCCTTCTCCACTGGCTCCTCATCATCACCGCCACTGGCTTCAGCCCTCATTATCTCTCACCTGGGCTGTCGTAATAACCTTCTCCTGGCTTCCCCCATGTCAGTACCCTCCTGAACCTCTGCTTTCTGAGTATCCTTGAAAGCTTCACTTTCTGTAGTGCTGCATTGATGATGTCACATCTTTGCTCAGAAGCTTTAAGGTGTCCTCCCTGCAGATCAGGTTACACTCAAGCTCCTCAGTGGCTCCTGGAGATCCTATAGAGAACTGTCCCACCTTCTTCTTCCAGTCTTCCCTCACCTCTCTGTCACCTTTCCTGTAAATATCAACTAGATTCTATCTTCTTCTTTTCATTGATGCCCCCATCGCTTGGCGGCTTCTATAACTGTACTGTTTCTTCTACAACAGCTGCCCTCCCTTCTTGACATAGACCAGCGTTTATGCCATTTTTGTCAAAAAGTTGTCATGCAAAGCCATCTCTCAACTATGACCTCTTCCATTAAGACATTTTTCTAACCACTTACTTCCCCTTTTTGAACTAGAGGACACCTGTTCCTGCATCTTACATGGCATTCATCTTATACTGCTTTATAATTTGGATCTTTGTTCCTTCAAAATAATATCTCAATTTCTTTAATCTGGGCTCCCTTTTGGGGAAAAAAGTCTAATATTCTCATTTTAATATTTTGGGGATTTCAAAAGAAATGAATTATCATAACTAATAAATCAAAATAATTATATTTTTTACTATGCTTTTCAAAAGTATAATGACCCCAATAGAGTCTATTCGTCAGTTGTTAATTATAACTCAATCAGTGAATTATACCAAAAATGTATATAAAAGCTAAGCGCAGTACCCCATCCTACTAAGTGCACAATGAATGTTAGCTATTTTTATTATTTTTTTAAAAAGATTTTATTTATTTATTTGACAGACAGAGATTACAAGTAGGCAGAGAGGCAGTCAGAGAGAGGAGGAAGCAGGCTCCCTGCTGAGGAGAGAGCCCGATGTGGGGCTCGATCCCAGGACCCTGGGATCATGACCTGAGCCGAAGGCAGAGGCTTTAACCCACTGAGCCACCCAGGCGCCCCAGCTATTTTTATTATTATAATGAGCTCCTTGAGAGCAGAATTGTCAACTGTTGGTTGCAATATTCAAAACTGTCTGATCCCTTAAATGATATGATTTTTACTTCATGGCAAATTTAAGATCATATCTTCTCAATAACAATAGTCAGTCATTACAATCCACTCCATACTGGCTATGACATGACTAATGAGCTTAAAGAATGAATGAGGGGTGCCTGGATGGCTCAGTGGGTTAAACCTCTGCCTTCAGCTCAGGTCATAGTCTCAGGGATCGAGTCCTGCATCAGGCTCTCTGTTCAGCAGTGAGTCTGCTTCTTCCTCTCTCTCTGTCTGCCTCTCTGCCTACTTGTGATCTCTCTCTCTCTCTCTCTCTCTCTGTCAAATAAATAAATAAATAAGATCTCTAAAAAAAAAAAAGGAATGGATGAAACATATACAAAAGGGGCCAATGTAAGTGCACATAGTGTGGATAACAAAGTACTAGTAAGTTGACTCTGGGCATTTCTGATCACCACTGTGAGTTCAGAATCAGATTGTTTTCATGCTGAAAGAAATATACAAGATACTTGGATTGCTAGTGTGGCAAGTCAAGCAAATATCCATTCCGGAACTTGAAATTGTTCAATCATAACAATCATAACAATGTGTTGTCTCGGGACTTGGATAGGAAATACGTCATTGGTTCCAATAACTTCTTGAATCCAAACAAGAGAGGACAGTTCAGTGTTTCTGGAATCAGTGATCTTAAATGGGGCTTATGTAACAAAAGGACAAGTTAATGATATCAAACACCCATTTTAAGTTAGTAAAAAAAAAATCATCGATGGTTAAATATTTATGAGCTTAAAATTACCCAAAACAGAACTTTTCTGAAGTTTTCAGTTATAATTTTTAGAAAAGAAGGCTTAGAAATTGAGCCAACATCAAAACATAAGGTTGAAGATTAAATTCAATTACCTCTGTTAAAAAACAAGTAAACAAGCAACAACAACAAAAAACTACAAGCATTTTCTTGTCAGATGACTTAGAAGGATGTAATCCAGAAAAACATGGTCGCATCTCAGTGCATCATTAAATACTGATGAAAGCACCATTGAGCATTCCAGAAAACATTTCATTGTCCCTTAGAGTTAACTTTATTATTTGTCATTAAACACACAAACTGCATTCTACAAGAAATGAGGCAAACAATCCACACATGCCTTTTACCTTGCCGCAGACACTGGTAGGGTTAGGGAGCTGGGTAAAGGATTAGGAGTTCAAAGGAATGCACTGACTTGGGTTTGAATCTTATTAAAAAAATCGAGTCCTCTGCACCATTTTTTAACTCTGTTATCTTGAAATTAAGAAAGAGGACAACAAATCATTTTCATCAACTTAATGGAGACCTTCCAGCAAACACCTAAGTACGCCGCCAGGAATTTTGCAGTGTTTTCTGTGTTCATGATCTGTCCATACAGCCTTCTTCGGGGGTTGATGCCTTTGTGACCTTACCAAGCTTGTAACCAAAGCCTTCATCCTATTCTGTGCTGGTAGAGGAAATAGTGGGAAGGTCTCTGAGTGAATTTCAAATAGGAAGACCTAATCTGGAGTGGATCAGGAAGGCTTCCCGGGGGAGGAGCCCCATGAGCTAAGATCTCAGTGATGAGTAGGGACTGGGGGAGGGGAGGCAGTGAAGAATGTTCCACCCAGGAAGCAGGAGCACAGAGCAGGAGAACCTGAAAGGAAGCTGGTTGGGAGGCCCGGGGAGTGACAAAGACCCTCTCCTCGCCCAAACTTTCGCCAGGCTCCTCTGAAGCTTCGTCTTGTGTAGGTCTTGACCTTGTCTCCCGCCTCCCACCCGCGTCCCATCATTTTGGCCTGACTAACCCCATTTTTGCAAAAAATCCTGCTCAGTCAGTTGAGAAAGAATCTTTCGCATTTGATATCTTGCCTTCAGCAAGATCCTGCTAAGTCGGTTCAGCAAGAACCACCCCACCTTGATATCACCTCTTAGAAATTTTCCATCACTGACCTCTTCGTGCTGCTCGTGGCCTATAAATTCCCGCTGTCCTTGTTGTATTGGGAGTTGCGCCAGATCCTTCCCTCCTATTGCAAGAGTCCTGAACAAAGCCTTCCTTACCATTTTAACAAGTCTTAGATCATTGTTTTCTTTAGCAGGAGTAGAGAGCAAGGTGTCGGGGGAGACGAGAATGAGGGCGTGTTGAAATAAATTTCCAAACCCCAGATGGAGCCTCGCTTGGAGAGGGTGCCACGTCAGCACGCTCGAAACTTAGGTAACTTCTGTGTCCCTGCCTGTCCTTGTGCATCTATCCGCTTGACAAGAAACACAGCATAACAGGTCGGCGGTGCCCAAATGCCAAGCCAGCTCTGGGATCTATACTTATTTCCGTGTTTCTGATTCATTTTCTTTTTTTTTTTTAAAGATTTTTTATTTATTTATTTGACAGAGAGAGATCACAAGTAGGCAGAGAGGCAGGAAGAGAGAGAGAGAGGAGGAAGCAGGCTCCCTGCTAAGCAGAGAGCCCGATGCGGGACTCGATCCCAGGACCCTGAGATCATGACCTGAGCCGAAGGCAGCGGCTTAACCCACTGAGCCACCCAGGCGTCCCTCTGATTCATTTTCTATTTTTCTCTTTTTCTTGTTCCTTATTCTTTAGCCTATCTCCGCTTGTTGCCCTCCACCTCATTCTGCAGTTCTCTGGACCATTGGGAACGGAGATCACCTACTCCATGAAGTGTCCATGTCACCTAAATTGCCTTCTTCAATCACTTTTAGCTGTTGGAAGAAACAGAGGGTAAAGGAGTTGGGGGGGGGGGGGCAGAGAGAACAGACCAGGCAGGGGCTCCCAGGCCACAATAAAGATTTTGGTTTTTATTACACGAGAACATAAAGGCATTGAAAAGTTTAAAGATACACAGGGACATGATCAAATTTACATTTTTTGAAATGTCATTTTGGCCTTTAACAAAGAACAGTACCAGTTTAAAACTTCTTTCCGATATGTAAAGGGACATGCGAGAAAAGTGAGTCATTTGGACCCGTACAAAATGGTACCACCAGAGGCCACACTGCAGCAGGGTTTTGAAATCTTGGTCATCCCACAGGATGGTTCACGTTCCCCTACCTCATGTTCCCCTACCGCAGTCCCTCTGCTGCTCAGAAATGGTAGCCCCGATGGGCCATGACCATCGTGCTAGGGATGCTTGCTGTGGGCGGATTTGCTGTCACTCCAGCAACCTCCCCTGCGATTGGCATGGGGCTCTGGGGGACAGGGCTTGCTCACAGCATAGTTTATTTATTTTTTTTTAAGATTTATTTGTTTATTTATTTGAGAGAGAAAAAGAGAGCCTGTGTGAATGGGAAAAGGGCAGAGAGGGAGAGAATCTTCAAGCAGATTCCTTACTGAGTGTGGAGCCCCAACTCTGGGCTCCATCCCGGGACCCTGAGGTCACAACCTGAGCCGAAACCCTGAGTCACATGCTCAACTGACTCTGCCACCCAGGCGCCCCTGACAGCACAGTCTATACCCCCAAGTTCTATTTTAGATATGATGACATTAAGATTCTATGTTCGGAAAGCTCTTTTGGAACTGCCAGTTGGGTACCCAGCATCACAGAGATAGGAGGACGAGGTAGAACAACACAGGGAAACCATTGTGGGCCATTAACCCTTCAGGCAAAATAGAGATTGGCAGAATAAGAGCAGTAATTAGAAAAGACTGAACAGGGGCGCCTGGGTGGCTCAGTGGGTTAAGCTGCTGCCTTCGGCTCAGGTCATGATCTCAGGGTCCTGGGATCGAGTCCCGCATTGGGCTCTCTGCTCAGCAGGGAACCTGCTTCCTCCTCTCTCTCTCTGCCTGCCTCTCTGCCTACTTGTGATCTCTCTCTGTCAAATAAATAAATAAAAATCTTTAAAAAAAAAAAAAAAAGACTGAACAGAAGAGATAAGTTTCAGGTCAAAGAAAGGTCTAATATGTTCCTTATTGTGAAGCCGTGAACGGGCAGGAGATGAGACAAGGGCAGGTATCCAAAGTGAGAGCCGAGTAGCCTTGACAATGGTCTCTGGCAACAAGGGAAACAGAGTTCCAAAGAACAAGGTGGGAAGTGTGATATGCAATCTATCGCCTCTCTCTAGGAGATGGCCTGCCCCCATGTGACTGACGAGTCAGGAACTGTATGTGTCGTAGAGAAACCTCTGCTTATTTTACTCCATTCTACGATGTGACTTCATCTTTGTTTGCTGGGACAGATGGACTCACTGGGAAGCATGGCTTCCCTTCTGCCTTTCAGAACAGCACTCTCAAGTAAATTTTCTTGATGTTGCAATTTGCCTCAAACACAGGTAGGTCACCTTATTACTAAATTAGACTCACCAAGAGCTTTGTTTTTCTCTGATTACAAATTAAAAATGTAGCTTCCTACATTTCGCTCCATAAGATTTCCCCATCCTCTCCTGAACTGTGGGATGCTGCTTTTCCATGCATGGTCAGCTCATTAGCAGAGAAGGTGAAGTTTCTAGCCTGAAAATTAAGCAAGCCTCTGGAGGGGAGCATTCACGATCGGCTGCCAGCTCTTCTAAGGTCTGATCTTTATAGGGTCTGGTTATGGTAGGTTATCCTGCTGCATAAGTGTTGGAAAATAAGATTGCGATTTGATGGTTGGGAACGTGAATCCTGTCTGCCAATGCTCTCCCAATGAGTGATAGAGGCCTTTTAAGAAATCGAGCCGAATGTACTTATGTACTATCTCTGTTTGACTAACTGTGATAATGACAATAAACAAAAGAACTTGGCCATCCTGTAGGTACGAGCCAATATTCTATTATAATAGCTAAAAAGCACAGTTGCTTCTAACCTGTTATATAAAAATGGGTTGCAATCAAGGCCTCCTGGTGCAGTCATCACACAGACACAGGGATTTTTAAAAGCTGGGAAAGTGCACAAGAGGAACCACATCACATGAATTTTTTCTCTCCCACCACTTTTTCTGTGGGTGGCAATCAGCAGTGGATATTACGTGGCAATTGACCTTTATATAAATGAATGAACATTAGACGGGAGCATCGATTGGTAAGAATTTTGCTTTCATTAAGCAGTAGGACTTGTGGCTTGCTATTTGGGTCAGGAAAGCTTGACGCGATCAGAGTTTTAATTAGAAACATGCTAGCCTTAATTACCTGTTTGTCACTCTTGTTTGATGTCAGTGGAAATGGTCTTACTTTTGATTCACAGTCTCTAGGTCCACCTCCAATCTACCCCCTATGGCCAGTTAAATTGGTTGGACTAAAACCTAGAACATTTAGTTTTGGAAAATCACCTTCATAGAGGAAAGAGACCATTACAGGGTTAGAACATAAGTAATTACTCCATGGACTTCAGAAAACCATCTCTTTTTCTGGGAAGTGCTACGCAGGGGCATCCCAGGTGTCCTTTTATGGCCTCACAGCAGGTGGATGATGAAAGTGACTTGCACAAAATAAAGCAGATCCATTCCTGTCCCCTACTCCCCAAGTGCAGCAGATTCCTTCCCCCAGAGCCTCCATGGAGCTCAAGCTATCAATATACCCACCCCCACCACTCTGGCCTTAGGCTCGAACCCACCCCCTACGTTAGGAGATCTGTGTGGGTAATAGATGCCTAAAGAGAGAAGCCCAGAGTGCCTGTGACATAATAAAGTCCTAGGTGGATGAAACGCACCTTTGTCATCTGTGCTCTCTTACCACACACACTAACCCTCATACCACACAGCATACACACACACACACACACACACACATACACACCCTGCCCAGGGCTTACCACATCACCCAGCACATTGAACATGCCTAATGAATTGTTAGATATCAACTGACCCGTATGCTGGGCCAGGGAAAGTCTTCTTAACCCCCGGTATCACATAACCTAATTTGTCATATTAGGGAAATTCTGTAACAAGAGATGAAATTCTGTAACAAGAGATGTTTTGTGTAAAGACGGTATTCTGAAGAAACCCTCTACCCTCCAAATGACTGGAATGAAATAGCCTTAAGTCATCAGCGTTCATTATTAATGTTTATGAGTGTTACTATGTGCCCATGCTAACCAAACCACAAATATTTACATCTTGACCCTATCCCTACAGAACATTTGGGCATACTCCTATTTCATACATGGGGAAAGTATTACTTTGCTCAGGTGAGTTTGTATCAAACCACATGAATGGTAAGTAGCCAAATCCTATAGTACATCTATGGGGCCGGGCCTCCTAAACCTTACTTTATATTGACAAGCTTATTTATGAAGTAGGGTGCCAAAAAAGTAGCCCATGTTCCCGAGGCACTAGGACAGAGAATATATGTCAGGAAGGGAGGAGGAGAGGCCCAGGACATGGAGAGTGAGGGAACAGGGTGGCTGGGGACACCTCTGGAGAGAAAGTCAGGTACAGGGAGAAGGCAGGCCTGAAACAAGCCCGCCTCATTCGTGCTTTAAAATGGTCTGTTTATTCTCAGTAGACAAGAAATGGAAACAACCCATATGTCCACTGATGGGTGACTGGAGATGGAAAATGTGGTGTATACATATACAGCAGAATATTATTCTGCCTTTTGCAACAACATTGAGAGTATTATGCTAAGTGAAACAAGTCAACAGAAAAAGACAAATATTATATGTTCTCACTTGTATGTTGAATCTTAAAAAAAGTTGAACTCATAAAAATAGAGAATAGAATGTTGGTTGCCAGGGCAACGGGTGGGGGTGTGTGGAGAAATGCGGAGATGCCCACAGGGGTCAAAGGGTGCATACTCCCAGGTAAAAGATGAACGAAATCTAGGTATCTAGCACCCAGTATGGTGATTATAATCAACACGGCACTATATACTTGAAGATTAACAGAATACGTCGTAAAGGTTATCACCCCACACACACCCGTATGTGCTCACATGGCATAATTATGTGGGGGGGAGGGGTTAGAGGTGTTAACTAACCTTATTGTACTAATCATATTTCACTGTATACTTGCATCTAATCTTCACAATGTGTGCTGCAAACTTACCTGTGTTATATGTGAATGCTATCTCAGGAAAGCTGGGAAACAGAACAAAACTCCAAAAAACTTTACATTAACTATTTCCCAATCTGGGATGCCTGGGTGCTGGTTAAGACGTTGGTTAAGCGTCTGCCTTCACTCTGGGTTGTGATCCCAGGGTCCTGGGATGGAGTCCTGCACCAGCTCCTTGCTCAGTAGGGAGCCCGCTGCTTCTTCTGCCTGCTACTACCCTTGCTTGTGCTCTCTCTCTGACAAATAAATAAAATCTTAATAAATAAATAAATAAACAAACAAATATTTCCCAGTCTAAAAATAAATAAATAAATAAAACTCTCTGAGATTGGCCCTGGGCTTGGCTTGGTTTTGTCAGCTTGCCATCATCTGGATAGACTCTTCGGAAGGGGAAAAGGGTCTACGTATTTGTTTCCTATTGTTACTGTAAGAAGTTCCCACCAATTAGGTGGTTTAAAATGACACAGATTTATCATCTTACAGCTCTGAATGTCAGCGGTTCTAAAATCAAGGTGCTGTCAGGATTCTGTTTCTTCTGAAAGTTCCAGGGGCAGAATACATTTGGTTGACTTTCCTGGCATCTTAAGGATGCTTGCCGTCCACGGCTCGTGGCCCCATGCTTCCTTTTCAAAGCTACAGTATAACCTCTTCCATCTTCTTCTTTACTTCGGTCATCTTGTGGCCTTTTTCTGACTTTGACCTTCTTGTCTCCTTCTTTTAAAAGACCCTAGAACATATAATATATAATAAAGCATATAATATAGAACATATAATATAGATAACCTATCTAGGAAGTCATCTATCCCAAGATCCTTCACCAAGATCCCTAATCATATCTGCAAACTTCTATGTACCGAGTAGGGTAACCTATTCCTAGGCTCCGAGGATTAGGGTGTAGACATCTTTGGGGCACCATTGTTCAGTATGCCGTCGTTGGTAAAATTCCAAAGTGCTATAAATCTAATCTCCTGTCTGCCTGGCAAAAGTCACAAAGACCAGAAATCATCTGTGCCGTTGAGCAGGTGCAGAGAAGAGAACTGTCTCACACAACTAACAAGGAGTGATGGGGACAGAGGAGCTGATGACTATTTTCTTTTTTTCCAGAGGAGCTGGTATTATCAAAAATTTCAAAACCTGTACTTGCTTTTAACCAACAAGTTTAAAAGCACATGTTCCTTCAGATGTTCTGCTCTTGTTACATGCTGTGTGCATGGAAGGGAAGGAAGGAAGGACTTCCTTGCCCACCTCTCCCGGGAGGAACCACATCCCTGTCTGGCTCCTGCTCTCTGTGGTTTGTGACTTTACCTTGTCCTTGCCACAAAGCAGTGGCACGAATTCCACAGTTTCTTTGTGAACGTTGTTGCTCTCACTCTGTGAGCATATAAAATCTGGTGTATAAAATCTGAGTATATATATATATATATATATATATATATATATATATATCTGTGGGTACATACGATCTGTGGCCTGAGTAATGGCATTGAAGCACAGTGGTCTCAATTTCTTTGTAACCTTTTCCCACTTGAAGGCATGCAAGTGAGAGCCCTGTTTTAACCCTGTTCAGAGTTCATGTGTATTCATTAGACTGTTTGGCTACAAGCTATAGGACACCCAAAGCTTAACCCAACCAGGACTGTGTCCTCCCCAACAAGGAGTCTTTAGCTTGTTAAGCTGACCAGTAGCTCAGAGATGCCATCCGGGCCCAGATTCCTACTGGCTACTCCCCCTTGTCTAGCATTTGGCTTCATGGGAGCAGGAAGGCTCCTGCACCTTTCAGCATTGAGTCTGTGTCCTACGGGAAGGGAAGGGAGACGAAGGACAGACAAGAATCCACGCTGCCTGCCTTTTCTAGAATGAGTTCCCAATTCTCTTCTCAGTGACTTCTGCCTCGATTTCACTGGCCAGACTGGGTCATATTGCCAGTCCGGAGATAAGAAAGCCTGGGGAGGTGAGGGTTCTAGCTGTCTGGATTCCCATGTGGGAGGAAAAGAAGGAAGGACGGTGAACAGGTGTGGGTAGAAACCATAGCATCTGCATTGACATGTTCCAGAAGTGCCTTAGAAGGAATTTGGGTTTTTGAGCTAAAAACAGTCTTCATTATCCAAGATGGAGCTAAATTCGTCTTCTGCCAAAGGTTACTCCGATGGTGAATCCTGCCTGCATGGTGGAGGCCCGCACCCCGAAGTCATCTTCTAAATAATGATCGCCACATATCTAGAAATCTGCCAGAATTTCAGTTCTGTGAATTAGGCAGAAGTTGGTTATCTCTATACCAGTACAATGTCCCTCATTAAATTTTATTCATGCCGTTATGGTATCACTTGCACTGTAAAAAAATTGGATTTACGAACTGAAAAATGCTTCAGGTCTTATCCAGATCTGCTCTTTTATTTCACAGATGAGGTAGCAGACTAGAAGGGCAGAGACATGATTTTCTCAGTCTCACAAAAGGGCTGTGTCCAGAGCACCTTCTCCCACCACCAACGGTCAGAAGATCGGCTCCCACGAAGCAGTGCTGTGGGAGGCAGACAGAGCCCCCGTCTTCCTCGGGGGCCTGCCCAGGGACCTGCACCATCTCAGGCTTTCCTTTCATCCCCAGAAAATAATGCCATGCCACAATTGCTGTTTCGATCAACACATAATCTATTTATACTTTAATAAATGCTAATTTGACGTTTAGGGGGAACATTTCTAAGCTGGAAGTGAGGAGACTCCAGTGTTTGTGTGTCTGGCTTAATGACAGCTAAAATATACTCCATGGACTACATATCTCTTTGCTAAAAATATAAACAGGAACATCTTGAGATGGATGTTTATTTTTAAATACTAAAGATGTTAATGTCTTCAGTGAACCACAAAGTTAATACATATAATTTTGCTAAGTAATGCTGCCATCAGTAACGTAAGATTCAGGATCAACTTTGAGGTGGTCATATACTCTTTTTTTTTTCCCATTCTAATAATTGTTTCTAATGATTTTTTTAAGGAAAGTGAAATTCAGCACCTCTATGATGTACTGCCTAGTTTCCAGTCAGATATTAAACTAAATAATTCTTACCAGCTATTTTGTAAAATAATGCTCCATGTAATGGCAAAGTAGTAATTACTGCTTTGACACATCCCTTTTCTTTCTTTTTTTTTTTTTTTAAAGATTTTATTTATTTATTTATTTGACAGAGAGAGATCACAAGTAGACAGGCAGGCAGAGAGAGAGAGAGGGAAGCAGGCTCCCCGACGAGCAGAGAGTCCGATGCGGGCCTCGATCCCAGGACCCTGAGATCATGACCTGAGCCAAAGGCAGTGGCTTAACCCACTGAGCCACCCAGGCGCCCGACACATCCCTTTTCTTTAAAGATTTTATTTATTTATTTAATTCATTATTTTTTAAAGATTTTATTTGTTTATCTGAGAGAGAGTGAGAGAGAGAGCGAGAGAGTGCAATCAGGGGGCAGGGGAGGGACAAGCAGACTCCCCTCTGAATGCAGAGTCCTACACAGGGTTCCATCTCACGACCCTGCGATCATGACCTGAGCCAAAATCAAGAGTTGGAAGCTCAATTGACTGAGGCACCCAGGTGCCCCCCACTTTTTTAAATAAGCAAACTGACTTAATGTCAGTAATTTAATATGGGGCTCTAATATAGATGCAGCTGTGTGACTTTGAAGATGACCTTGATCTGTTGTTTCCGGGTTCCCGTTTCTTCATCTGTGAATGACACTGGTGGTCTAGATGACCTCTGTGGCGCTCACAGTCAGTGCTTCGAAGAGAACGTCTGATTTG
Organism: Mustela nigripes; assembly: GCF_022355385.1. NCBI lineage: Eukaryota > Metazoa > Chordata > Mammalia > Carnivora > Mustelidae > Mustela > Mustela nigripes. Next base: position 79,813,442 of record NC_081561.1, on the reverse strand, counting down.
CCTCGTCTTTGGTTCTGAACACCGTTCTCACTATGTCAATTAGGGAACCTTTAAGAACTATGGGACAATTGATTTATTACGGGAATTACACCTTTTCCAATTTGGGGACCAGGGGTGGGGAGGAATGCCCTGGGGAACAGATGGTCTCACGGGGAAGGGGGAGGATCCCTGGGGTGCCTGACCTGGCCATTCGAGAAGGCAAACCCATGCATACACAGAAGTAGTCACAAGGGAGGAGCCAATGGAAAAGTCCACAGGTGGAGTCTATGGGTCCGCAGCTATGCGTCTGGCTTGGGACTGCAGGATCATCGAGGTCGGAAGTCAGGAGAAATGGAGGAAAGAAAAGTTGAGATTGGAACCGACTGCCTCTAACCACACAACCTGCAGAAAGGGAGGCGGCTGCTTCCTTCTGCCCTCCAAATCTTGCCTGAGCTTCTCTTCTCTCCATTTCCAACCTGGAACCACTCAAGGATGGGATTCTAGGAAGCATAGTTGCAGCATAAGTAAGTTGGTAATAGAACAATTTCATATAAAAGCAGCCCAACAAAGAGGTGAGATCTTTGTTCTGATTCTCTTGGCCTATTTTCTTCATTCTTGCTACATTCTATGCATCTTTGTAAATAGTCTCAGATCCTTGGTGCAGAAAGTTAAGGAAGGAACGCTTTGGAAGAAGTATGGCTCTGAAATCACTGAGGATTTAGGGACCACGTGGACAATCCGTAAGTGAAGCTCTGGTCTAGAATTAACCTGACTTCCTGCTCACACCAGCCCCTCCCTCCTCACAGATGGCCGGGCTGTGGGTGGGCAGAGTAGGAGGTTCTGCAGAAATGGGACACAGAGCCAGAAGGGAAGGGGAGGCAGTGGGAGGAAGTGGCAGGTGGAGATACAGGATCGAAAAAGTGGGAGAGAGGAGTTCGGGAGAAGGGAATGGGAGGTAATAGGAGGAATGGGAAGTTGGAAGAAGCAGAAAGGACCGTGATATCTGGGGCAACAACACTAAATGCACGTGTGATTGATCATAAGAATAACTTTGAGAACTGGGTGGTGCAGTCAACTAAGCATCTGACCCTTGGTTTGGGCTCGGGTCTGATCTCAGGGTCCTGAGAGCCAGCGCCGAGTGGGGCTCTGAGCTCCAAGAGTGGAGTCTGCTTGAGTTTCTCTCTCCCTCTGCCTCTGCCCCCCACCTCTGCCCCCCACCCCCACTCCCAACCCCCCCAATAAATAAATCTCAAAAAAAAAATTACTTTGGAAACTTTTGGTTTCCATTACAATGAAATAGTTTACATATGCCAAGGAATGTAGGTAACCTTTTTTTAAAGATTGATCCTTATAATACCTCATATACCTACCCCCCAGCTGAAAGACAAAGAACACTGGCCTGTGTTGAAGCTGCCTGGGTGCCAGGCCCATGCGGATTCTCTTGCCCTGGGAAGGTAATTTCTACCCTGAACTTAGAGCCCAGAAACATGCAGCTGCTTTTAAGATTGCAAAGGAGAATAAATGGTATGAGTAAACGGAGGGTAGATGGGGGTCCGTGCAGTCACTTCTTTCTTGGGTGAAGACCTCACTGACCTTCTGTGTGTTCTGACTGTAACCTGCTTCTTGGCTTGGGAGAGGGGGTCTGGCTCCTCGGACCCCATATGTTACTTCAATGTCTTTCCTTTTTTTTTTTTTTTTTTTTTTTTTTTTGCCCCAGGCACAGTCGAGTCCTATGGTGATTATATCTGAACTAGCGAAGTAACCTCATCAGTTAATAGATGCTTTGTCCAAATCACAGGCACTTACTGAGCTGCTTCTTGTGTATAGAAATGCAGGCTCTAATAGCCCCCTGGAAGGCTGTTTCTTTGTAAATGATAAATTAGCAGACTCTTCCTAGACAGAAGGATATTGTTCTGTTGCCTTTTCTGGGACTTCTAGATTGGTCTCTTTGGGGCCTTTTTGCTTTGAAGGTCCTCCGCAGCCAATAGATAGAAGTAGCTTCTAAGGAAGGGCTTTTTAGGAGGGGGAGGAGGAAGTAGCCAGCAGAGAGAAGGTGGAGGCAGCTGGGGCTGGGGCTCCTTGAGGAAAAGACTGTCTCATCCAATTTTGAATCCTTCCCTGTGTCTTACACTTTGCCTGGCACAGAAGCATTTGTTGAATTGTTGAGTTGAAACGAGAGATGCATAATTGGTCAGCAGAGCCTCCACAGCTTTCTAGTTTAGCCAGGCTTTTCTATCATCTACTTTGATTCCAACTCCACTGTTTCTGAACTGCAAGTGGAATTAAAATCCGTTGAGAAATCCCTCCAGCGCCCGTGTGTCTGCCAAACACCGTGGTGACTCAGGGGTGGCCACGTGGCAGCCAACTGGCCTTCAAATTGCCTCTGAAAGGTCAGAGGAGATGAGCCAGCATTCCCCATGCTCCATCTTTGTCCCCATGTTAGCAAGATGCTCTATGGTAAATCCCTGAGAGGGAGGGGCTGTGGGTTGGGGTAGGCGGTGAGCCCACTCCACGCACAGGCTTGACTTGTGGGGAAACTGCCGACTCAAGGCAGACTGTTCTGAGTTTTGGACCCACCTCTGAAGAGGTCAGTGTGGCTATAGGGTGGGCTTTCTGACCCTCAATACCACTGTCATTTTGCATCAGGAATCCTTTGTCTCCCGGGGAGGGGGGATCGGGTGGAGGAAGGGAGTCCTGTACGTTGTAGCATGTCTAGGAGCATCTTGGACCTCTGCACATTTTGATGCCAGAAGCCCCCCGCCCCCACCACCAAGTTGTGACCATCAAAAATACTTCCAGACATTGTCCCAGGGGGCAATGTTCTCTAGTTGAGAACTCCTGCTATAGAAAACGTGTCTGCTGCAGTTTCTCTCAGAACATTAACCCTGTAGCAGAAACAACCTGGCATGTTCATTAAACTAGAGTCCTAGAGGCCAGAATTCCTGGGATGATAACATTTGAATGTTTGGTGAATATCCTAAGAAATCCACATATACATGAGATTTGCAATCATGTTCTTCACTGATACTTGAAATAAGGATTTAAAATAATTAAATTAAGTTAAAACAATCCAATAAGATGTGGTCTATAAGTAAAACTCTTTTAATAACTTTCCTTTAACTTAAGACATTGTTTAAGAAAGCATGTGCATGGGGTAATGGGATGGCTCAGTCAGTTAGGTGTCTGCCTTCAGCTCACGTCATGATCCCCGGGAGTCCCAGGATCGAGTCCCAGACCAGCTCCCTTCTCAGCGGGGAGCCTGCTTCTCCCTCTCTTCTGCCTCTCCCTCCACTCATGCTCTCTCTCACTCTCTCTCTGAAATAAATAAAAATTTTAAAAAAGTTAATGTCCTGAAGGATATGACTTGTTGGTATCATAACCAACCCTTGTGTAGTTTATTAACATAAACTTTCCTGAATAAAGTATAGCCATCTTCCTGGCACTGACATTCCTTGGGTCACTAACTGACGTCCCTTCTGCTCTGCTCGGGCAGCACAGCGGCGAGCCCCACCACAGGACATCCGGGTGAGCTGGGCAGAGAAAGACGCTGCTTCTACACAAACATACTTACCTGACAGAGAAAATTCTTCAAAACTTGGTACCATTTAGTTTTAAGGTTAGTCCACGAACCCTGCATGGAGGAATGGGCAACAGGCATTCACATTTCTGGGAGGGATAAGATGTTTTCTGAACGTTGAATAAAAAGTTAATTGCTTTTTCGTTTTTTAAACTGGACAACTTCTTAAGATGCTGCTTGGGAAGCAGTCTCAGTCTCAGCATTCTTTGGTTGGGGTGGGGCGCTGGGTGCTCTGTGCCTGGTGAATTTAGGGAAGGGGCCTAGGTCGGCAGAGTCCTGGGTATGGTACTTACAGGGAACGTGGTTCGCGGACATTCTGTGGGGCGGCAGAGTGCAGCTGCGCAACACGATGCGGAAGAACTGAAAGAAGACTAAAAAGACGAAAAATGAACAGAGTCTGCTTTAACATATTGCTTAAGGCTGACTGCGCCCGTAACAGCAGCTAACATGTGCGATGCGCTGTGTGTCTACTTTAATCTTATCAACAGCCCTAGGACGAAGGCACTCTTCCTCCTCCTTTTAGCAGATGAGAACACTCAAGTTTCGAGCTAGCCCCAAGGGCCTCTCTTCTCTAACCCATGCTCCTACCACCCTACGATGGGCTTCGGAGATTCCTGAGAATTCGACTTGGGAGACACCCTCTAGGGACAAATGTTCACTGGCTTCTGTGACCCAGCAGTTAACCTACTCTATGACATGGCTTTGGGGGCGCCTGGGTGGCTCCGCTGGTTAAGTGAGCAACTCTTGATTTCAGCTCAGGTCAGGATCTCAGGGTCCTGGGATCCAACTGAGCCCGTTGTACCCCACGCTCAGCAGGGAGTCTGCTCAAGGATTCTCCCTCTCCGTCTTCTCCTCTGCCCGCTCGAACTCTCTGTCTTGCTCTCTAAAATAAATCTTAAAAAAAAAAAAAAAAAAAAAGCTTTGAGTTGGTTCACAATGTGGGCTTCTGTTGTAGCAGCCTTGTATCTGCCTGCCCATGGGCTGTGGGGTAAAGGAACAGCGCTGTCCCAAGGGTGAAGGAGGGCCTGGGAGGAATACAGTGTAGTCAAGGGGCCACCCCCAGGGAAGGTCAGCAGGGCCTGGCACCCCAGGAACTGCAGGACAGGAGGTGGGTCTCCCAGTGGGGGCCAATGGAGACTGGGGTCCTTTAAGCATGCCAGAGTCCTTTTGATTTTTTTTCCTGTACTCTGCCCTTCTGCCCTGTACTCCCCTCTTTTCCTAAGACCTTCTCTTCCAACTGAATTCATTCACTTAAGATAAAAGGGAGGCTAGGAGGATGATTCCAAGAGATTTTTCCAGCTCTGCAGCCCCACAGGAAAGGCGAGGCTCTAGAGCTCTGTCCAGAGCCCCAGAGGAGGCTGCTGGAGGAGAGAGAAGGTCAGGGCCGGAAGGAAGGTGGCTGTCACAGCTGAGTGTCTTAAGAGAAGCTGCAAGCTTGCTTTATTCAAAGCAGGAAGCAGAAAGAAAACACATGGTATTCTGGCCAGCCCATGGAATTTTAATGTCCAATCAAGTGTATTTCACAGCATTTACTTGAACTGGTCCACTCCGAGCTTCCACGATTCTGCCATCTTTGACATCTTTTGCTCCCTTTGTTTTTTGCTATCCCTTCTCACCTGGTCTGAAAAACATGGTGCCTCTGGAGGCAGAAGCTCAGGCAACAACAATGTGACTTTTACAACTGCCAGCATGATGAATGACTTGGTATCCTTTGACGCTCCGCCCCCCAAAGTTCAAGTTCCCTATGTCACACAGAAAATGTCAATCAGAACGCAAAATTTGTCCTCAAAGCACACCATGCCCCTACAATAGGGCATCCCCCCAGAGAGCCAGCACAGAGCTGTGCAGAACAGAGCCCCCTCTTCTTTCTACTCAAGGTCATCTGCAAATCGAAGATGCTGTAATGGAGGGCTTTTACGGACTTACTTCAGCCTCTTGCTTCTTCAGCTTGGTTCACTTACAAGCATTCTGGGGGGAAACCTGGCTCTCACTGAGCCACCTACTCCTCCTTTTCCTGTGCATGGGGCAAGTCAGCGGAAAGGGTGAGGCTTTACTTCCAAGACTGCTGTGTCCAATACTTTGTAAGCACTCCACACCAACCAGCAAGATGCGTCTTCGTGGCTCTGTGTTTGAAACAGAGAACTAGATGCCTGTGACACAATGAGAAAGTCCTCAAAGTTGAAGACAAGTGAATCAGAACTTGGAAATAAAGAAAGCACAGGAAGTGACTCACTTCCCCGCAAGAAGACAGAGAGAGAGAGAGAAAGAGACAGACAGACAAAACCGACAGTGCTGTGGAGAAACCCAGATTTCCATACTTACCCAGTAGAGAGCAGCCACCACCAGGATCCCAGACTTTGGAGGTGGCTTATCTAATATAATTTGGTTTTATAGAATCCCATCAACTTCTTTATCTTCCAAGTCTTCACTTGGGGGAGTGTCCACTCTCAGAAGAGCCCCACCTCCAGAATTACAGGCCCTCTTTAAGAGAACCATGCCAATTGCCCGGATGTTTAATTCAAATGATTCCTTTTATCAAGAGGACAGTGGACTTTGAAATCAATGTGAGATTCTGTGGGGATTTTCCTCATTATAAGCATAAACACGTGACAGAGAAGCAGACCTAATTACTGCGTCCCAGCGTTGGCAGTGTTTTAATATCCTCCCCCATCCCCCTGCTTTATACTGGAAGCACTGAAAGAAATAAATAGAACCACTTAATTGCTGACTTCCAAATTTGTGCAGAAGTAGCAAAGACTCAGGATGGCATTCATTCTGGGTGGTCATATTGTCCTATCTGGACATCTCCACCATCTCCAAATTAAAGAATGCAGTAGAAAAAGTTCAAAAGTTTGGAAAGGTACATCCTGAGATTGTTCTTTTTTTTTTTTTTTTAAAGACTTTATTTATTTATTTGACAGAAACACAGCGAGAGAGGGAACACAAGCAGGGAAAGTGGGAGAGGGAGAAGCAAGCTTCCCGCTGAGCAGGGAGCCTGACTGAGGGTTCCATCCCAGGACTCTGGGATCATGACCTGAGCCAAAGGCAGACATTTAACGACTGAATTACCCCGGCACCCTGAGATTATTCTTTGTTCTTTGACGAGAAATGGGGTTTCTCCTTCCCTCTTCTTGCAGTGTGTCCTCTGAGCACAACGTGGGTGAAGTCCCCCTTCTGGGAGTTCGGCTTCTCTGACTTTGTGTCTGCAACCAGCAGGCACCAGATGTGAACACTTCTAAACTTCCCTGGGTAGCTCTCAGTGCCCACAGCTGTGTGGCCCTTCTTCATCTTCTCTACGGATTTGTTTATTTATTTGTGTGTGTGAGAGAGAGAGAGAAAGAGAGAGAAAACTCAGTGAGGGAGGAGGGAAAACAGAATCCTCAAGCAGACACCTGGCTGGGCGCGGAGCCCAAGTAGGGCTCTATCCCAGGACCCTGAGATCATGACCTGAGCTGAAATCCAGAGTCGGCTGATTAACCGCCTGAACTCCCTGGTGCCCCAGCTGTGGCCCTTCTAAGTCTGCAGTTGGTGACTTCATTCTCTGTCCCCACACTTCCCCCGCTCCACCCCAGCTCACAGCTCTCCCTGTTCTCGGCCCCAGAGATGTTAACAGCAGGTTTTTAAGGGGGCAATGTGCTATTCTGTGGTACCTTTCTAACCCTTGGTGATGGAAAAAGACAGAGTCAATTTTGCATACAGGCGGGAGGGAAGGTGCTTACATGGGATGGTTTTTTTTTTTTTTTAAAGTCTAGGAGAGCTAGCATTTTAAAATGTATTAATCTAATCGGTTAATTGGATGTTTTAAATGACAAGCAGGATGGAAAGAACTTGAAGAACCGTGTGACAGGGATACAAACACAATTAATTCAAAGGACTGAGAATCTGTCATTTTGCCTCAGGCCGTATTTCACAAAAGCCTTTCTTCCACATTTGACTCTACTAAAGTGTAAGCCTGCTCGCCTCCATTGTTCAGGAGACTTTCTAGGAAAATCTTATGTCTGATACAGTATTTATTACTTCTGATGAAGACAGGAAAGATCTGAGACTTCTCCTCATTTGCAATTCACCCTTGAATACAGGTAATTTTAATGAAATGCAGAAACTCTAATTTGTTGTCAGTTGGTCTTGATTGATATCTCTGTTTTGGAGAATACATAAAGTCATACTTAATATTTATTTTCTTTTTCCTTGAAGGAATTATAGCGAGAACTCCTCAGCCTATTTTCATATAAATATGGTAATAATACATTATGTATGTTTAAAATTATTATGAAAATATGGATGCAAATACCAGGAGCTTCTTTAGTCAGCAAAAACCCTTTGGACCTTAAAGCCTAGTAACCTGGAACCAAAGGACAGGATGGGCTCAGAACAGCCTTGTAATTCAATTGCCAGAATACAGATTAGTATTAATACCTGCAAGTGATAAACCGTTTTTTTAACATCAGCAATGAGAAATTTATGACTGAGACTTAACATTTCAGGATTACTCTGCCCTCCAACCATTAGAGACCAGCCAGTGCTGTAGTGCAAAAATAAATATTACAGTTGCCACGGAAACTGAATCACCTTGGAGATGATTAATACCAGGAGGGTTAATAGTAGAGGCTGCAATCTCATCATTTCTGGCCAAATTAATCATGATCAAACAAAGAGCAGCAAATACTTTATAAAGGCATATGAGCTCAACCCTTTTTTCCCCCTCGATCATTTAAGAATTATCAAGTTTTGGGGGCACCTGGGTGACTCCATTGGTTGAGTGTCCCACTCTTGGCTTCAGCTCAGATTGTGATCTCAAGGTTATAGATTGAGCCCTGTGTTGGGCTCCAAGCTGGGTGGGGAGTCTGCTTGAAGATTCTCTCCCTCCAGACCCCTCCCCCTACTCATACTCCCAATCTCTCTCCAACATAAATAAATCAATCTAAAAAAAAAAAAAGAATTAGTATCAAGTTTTGTTCTCTGTCAAGAAGTTTCCTGGTAAACAGTTACATTTTTTATTTACTGAGCAGTTTTTTACTAGCTCATCTATAGGGGGTATACAATTCCTCTGACCCTGTGGGGAGGAAAGTTTCATGATGAAAGTCCACCTTGTAATGGAAAGCCTTCCAGCTTGTTTTCTATTAATTTTCCCCCCTTTGCTGTGACCCTCATCTTTTGAGAGTCTGGTGACTCTAGATTATTATAATCATTGAGGTTTTGATTGTTTTTTTATTTTATAAAAATTGCTTTGCTTATGAGAGCTTTGCCAGACCTTCAATACATGATGATGTTATCAAGAAGTCTATTATTGAACAGGAAGAAATTGTTACTGTTCAAACAAAAGAGTTCGTAATGGAATGTAGAGACAATAAAAAAACTTTTGTTCCTTGGCATGGTTGGTTGGTGATTAGGCTGTTCTAGTTTCCGAAGACAATAAAATTGTTATCAACAAAGAGACTGTTTCAGTCACATATTGCTCTCAGAAATTATAGCATCAGAGAGATAAATAAGAGTAGAAATAGTTTTTTTTTTTTTTTTTTCAGATAAGGAGGACCTATAAAAATATTATTGAAAATTGATCTGGTCAAAATGATGGTCTTGATGCCTATAATTAGTTTATAATACTTCCTCCTGGACAAAATGATGTTGTTACTATGTATTAGTAAGGTTAAGCAACATGGCTTCTGTAGCAGAAAATCCCAGAAATCTCAGAGGTTTTATTCAATAAAGGTGATTTCTCAACCCCAACGCAAGGCAAATTTAACAGCCCACTTATCACAAAGAGGGATTACACATCTCATGTACCTCCTAAGAGGATCCAAAGAAAAGTACACACCACCATCTATAAAATGCTTTCGCCAAAAAATCCTCACTGATCAGACGATCCATACACAGGACTTATGGGAAAGAGAAACTCTCAAATAAACCAGAGACATGCGATCAGGCTAAATCTAGAATATGGTGAATGATAGATGACAAATGGTCTGGTTTCTTCAATAAAGAAATCATGAGGATCAGAGGTAGGAAGGGAGAGGAATCTAAAGATTAAAAGAGACTTAAGAGATTTTAAATTGTAATGTGTCGACCTTATTTGGATCCAAAGATGAAGAAACCAACAGAAGAAAAATATGGCATGATTAGGGAAGTTCTAATACCAAGTGAATATTTGATAATATTAAGAAATTAATATTATTTTTTTTTGCTGTGATAATGGTATTGTAATTAAATTAAGATGAAAGAAGACTCCTTTAGGGTTAAATGCTGAAACATTTACAGATGAAATGGTATGTCTGGGATCTACTCCAAAATAATTCAGTGGGAAATGGTGGAAGGTGAGAACTTTACCTTTTTGCTTTTTTAATCTCTTGGCAATAAGAAGAGATTTTGCTCATCAGCATAATGATATTTAAAAGGAGCTTCCATTGTTAAAATTAGTGCCTTTCTAAAAGGATGGTGCCTGAGGTTTGAGTTTGGAAACCCCTACTTTAGATTGTTACCATGTCTGTCTTGAGTAAAACTGTCATTCTAACCCTAACCCTAACCCTTTGCCATATTGAATATTTTAAGCTGACAGAGTCTGAGAAAACAGCAGAAGCAGGAAGGTCACCCTGATCTCCCCTCTGCACCTGCTTTCTTCCCTGAAAACGGGATAAATCTCCCTGTATCAAGAGGAAGATACTCATCACCAAAGAAGGGGCCTTAGGGGTAAGAAAGCTGTATAAACAAATCTTGTTACTTTCTCACCATTCACTACCCATACCCCAAGCCCCTTTGTCTTGTTAATTTTCACAAATTTATTGTTTCTTTGTCTAAAAGGCATAAAGTTTCTTCCTTTGGCCATTTCTTCAGGTCTTTATTCTCTTATGAAGGCTCCCATGTGCATGTAAAATTTTAATAAAATTTCCATTCTTTTCTCCTGTTAATCTTTGTCGGTTTCACTTTCAGACCCAACCAGGACTGTAAGAGGGTCAAGGTTAACTTTTTCTTCCTCTGCAATGTGGTAGAAGCACATACTTTTATTTTTTGGAAAATTAAGACTTTACCAAGCTTGTTGAACAAACTGTTCTACTCCTATTTGCTAATAAATGCCCATATTGTCACATAACGTGCTAAGAGACTTGTTTTCATTTTAACCCAATAGCAAGAGACCAGCTACATCTGTCTGTAACTATTGGCAAGAATTATAATCAACCAAAAAGAACTTAATGGTGATTTGTGCCCCCATAGGCTTAGATCCATTTGACCAGTCGTAAAAGTCATAGAGCATATACTCGGGAGACTTAGAGTAGATGTTTGGGAAGTTGGAGGAAGAATAAGGCTAAGGGATGAGCAGAGAGAATGGAAGCCAAATTGGGGTAGAGAGGAGAACAGAAGGAGTTGGGGGAGGAGCGTGTAGGGAGGGAATGAAGAGGTTCTGGATGGAGAGGTTCTAGATCCTAGAAAAAGCACGAGGAATGGGTCTTAGGCTCCTCCATTCCCATAGTTCTGTGATAGTTCCTTGACAGCTAAGCCAGCTCTGGTTTTCCTTTCTGGAGAAGGAAGTTTCCAAAAGCCTGCACAGGTAGAATTTCTCCCTGCCCTGCCTGCTTGCAAAGACTGGAATGATTTAAGGACAACAAAGATGTTTGCTCCCCAGTTAGAGGAGAAAAGGCTAAACATCAGAGTGTACTCAATTAATCAATGAATAAGCATGAATGATTATTTTAGATCTTTACCTCTTGGGAGCTCAAGGGATGGAGGAAGTTGCTCCCAAAGAGCCATGCACAGAGACAGGAATAGGCAGAGACAGTAGTGAAGGCTGAATTGCCAATAGACGGATATTGAAAATTTCCTAGGGTCTCCCCTGGCCTGCGACCAGTACACTTTTTGCCTGGATTCTTTTTCAAGTATAGCTAAGAATATAGGCCAATCTGTTTCTCAAGGTTTCAGAAGACTTTGTTTGAGCCTAGGGGAATATTTTTTTCTTCTTTTTTAAATAATAATTTTAGTTCTCAGAAGATCTGTCACTGAGAAAGCAAGAAGCTTAGAATATATGCAAATCCATTCAACGACAGGTAAAATGACTTAGTAATTTCTGAGTGTCTAGATCATCAGAGAAACAGTCTTTTCAAAAACCTCTGCCCTCCGTCTTCCTGATTCACCTCTTCATTCGCAGTCCATGGGCTCCATCTTCCCCCCCATCCTATGCTCAGCAGGGGATTCTGTGCTGGTTAGGGCAGGCCAGAGAGGCAGGAAGGTGACCCCAGCTAACAATGATAGCACAGTGGCTATGCCCGTGCTATGAAGGAGGTTTTAGCTGTTTGAACTTTGCAAGCTCCTTGAAGGACAATGTCTAATTTGGTTTTGTTTTCACTGCCCTTCACACAAGGGCTGGTACACAGTGGGCTTTCAAAAAGTGATTGTCACATCAACCATCAAAGGGTGGGATCTTGGGGGGACATTTCATTTTCTAAACGGTGCAATTCCATTTTGTAAGGATATGGATTGTTTTTAATAGTGACCCCACATTCTTTCCATAACCGGTGGTTATCAGGCAAATAATTCTAAACATATGAACAAGAGTTGATGAAAGTCCTGAAGGCCAAAGAGAAGTAAAAGCATGAGGTGTCAAAGCAAAAGGAAAAACCTAGACATGGTTGGGAGACTAAAGAAATTAGGGACAGCAAATGGCAGGAAGAGCCAGAGAGGAAGATATGAAAGACATAGTTTGGTAGAAGCCAGCATCCACTGTCCAAAAGATGCCAGATGCAGGTGTAGGTTCAAGCGATGCCTTGGGGAACTGGGGGAGGGAGAGAGTATGAGAAAAGAGTGAACCATCAGCCTCTCTCAGGGTATTACTCTTATGCTTAGGGAGTCTCTCCACTACCCTAGGACCTAGCTCCTTGGCCTGGCTTTTGAAGTTCTACTAATTTCCAATTTATCTTCTGTTCCTCTCTAGTTCAGACTCAATACTCTAGGCAGGCCAAGTGTCCTGCAGGCTTTACTTCTCCCTGATTCCAGTTCCTAACTTGAGCTGCAATTTCTCTCTAAAACACTGTCCTTGAAATATTTCCAGGATTCATATAAATCCTACAAAATCTAGTTCAAGGTGTTTCACTTCAGAGAGCGTTACTTTCTTCTTGATATTCTTCAGTGTGTCAAGGACGGTGCAGGTCTCCTTGAGGCTTCCCAATGCCACAAACAGAAGTCATGTAGGTGTGCGTGAGATACTTAAGAGTCTTTTAAAGAATCTAATACTTTACCTTAAACAATGGCAGGATTTTTTTTTCTTAATTAACTTGGAAGAGTGAATGTTTACATCTTAAATTTCTATTTTCCCACTCTCCTGGTATCTGCTCTTGGCACATAGGTATAAAATTTCATTAAGAGCAAGTTTCTATTTCAGGTTTATATCTAGGAAATGAATGTAATTTGCACACTCAGGTACTGTTGGGATTCCTGAGAGACGTGAGCATGGGAATGATGTGCTATACCCAATAATGAGACCTTGGTAATGAACCGTACCCTGCAACTCTAAACAAACTAATGATCATTTTGACTTACAAATTTATGCAATTGAAATATTATGTACACCTGGGTAGTTGTTTCATTGATGAAATGAACTTCAAATAGGGCTTAGGCCTTAAAGACTGAAAGCAAATATATGGGACAAAAAGATAGCACAGAGATCATGTTTCAAAAAGGCCACTGACCAACACTATAAGTATTGAATTCCTTTTGCATTTCAGAAATAGCTTTTCTGTTTCCTAAGCTTTTAAAAAGATACACAAGCTTTTGAAATTGCTTTCTTATTTTTTCTAGTCAGATGACCCAGAGTACCACTGGATTAATTCTTCCTTTACTTTCCTGAAGTTGGTTTATAGACTAGTCCATGCCTTCCAGTTTTAGAACCAGCCACATATGTTCTCCCTTTCTTATTGTAGAGACTTTTGAAAACTGACCCATAAATATAGGACAGTGAAATACTGTCTGTATTTTTCACCATGAACTGAAAAGTAAGTTCTCCCAATTCCATTAGGAGCCCAATATGTTCCAACATTGTGCAAAAGTCTGAGGAATCTGGATGAATGGAGTCTGAAGTCTAGAAGAACAGAAATAATGAGAAGAGAGTCTACGACGAACATATTAAAATCAATTTCTTGGGGCACCTGTGGGTTAAGCCTCTGCCTTCGGCTCAGGTCATGATCTCAGAGTCCTGGGATGGAGCCCTGCATCTGGTCTCTGCTCAGCAGGGAGCCTGCTTCCCGCGCCCATCTCTGCCTGCCTCTCTGCCTACTTGTGATCTCTCTCGCTCTGTCAAATAAATAAAATCTTAAAAAAAAAATCTTAAATTCCCTGGACTTTCCAGTATACAGTTTATTCAGTGACATACTCAAATTGACAATAATCTCCATTCTGACCAAAAGTCAACTCTTGGTTGACTATGGCAACAGGAGCCAGACATCAGTAATAACACACATAAAGTATACCTAGAAATACCCAATATCACACCTTTTCAGATATTCTCCCTTTCCTTCCATTGCAAGCCCGTGGCAGTGTTACCATTATGCTATAGATGGTCAATACTCAATTTTATCTCTCCTTTAGCCGGACAACAGAGCCATAAATTTGTGTCGACAAAGTAAATAATGAAATATATAAGCTTAAAAAAAAAAGAATTGAAAGAGAAGAGTTTGAAGGAGCCACAGATGAAATACTACACATTTAAATATCGGGTAGCGGTCTATACTTTTAGAATGAAACTTTTTTGGTGTAAGTTTATAAACATACAACAATTTTGCACCAGAATTTCTTAATGTATATCATTGCCAGAACTCTAGCATAGGAAAAGAATGGCTTCTATTAAATTTTCTCTGTAAGTTGCTAAATATCTTGCAAGTCAGTATAAAACACAATGCAGTGATCACACAACAGAGTGTATTTCCCTTAGATTACTTCCTAAGAGACTATTCCCCTCTGTGAATTGGTAATGAGCATACTGTACTGTAAAGGATAATTAATAATCTATATTGAACATGATTCTGACTCTACATCCCCTTCAAATTTTTGCTCATCTGTATTTCATTTGACCGTCTTAAGGTCTTGAAACAGTAACAGACTGTAATAACAAACATAAAATACAAGAGCCTTTGAAAGATACTTCCTTAACTCTTTAATTAACTGGCTGGAAAGATCATTTGACTTCTCAGGCTATTAGCATTGTAAATGGTAACACATTTGGAATTGGAAGTGCTTTAGAGAAAAAAAATATACCTAATGAACACAGAAAATATCTGAGTGTAGAAAAAAAGTGATTTAATTTTTTAAATTTATTTATTTATTTGACAGACCAAGATCACAAGTAGGCAGAGAAGCAGGCAGAGAGAGAGAGAGGAGGAAGCAGGCTCCCTGCTGAGCAGAGAGCCCGATTTGGGCTGGATCCCAGGACCCCGGGATCATGACCAGAGCCGAAGGCAGAGGCTTTAACACCCTGAGCCACCAAGGCACCCCGTGATTTCATTTTTTAAAAATAATAATCTCTGAACAGCTTTGAGCTATCGATGACTCATTAGTTGACAACCTCATTAGTTGTCAACTAATTAGTTGACAATAGTGATTACTTCGCTAACCCTTAGGGTGACTATTGGAAATAAGCTGGAAAATAAACACTGATAATATCTATTAAAATGTATTTTTAAATCAACTAAGAATGTTTTCTCACTGCTTCCATGATTAAAAATTATAGGCTTGGTTTTGTTCCAAAATAAATTGTAAATGGAATGCCATTTGCTATGCATGGGTTTTCAATAAGCCTTAAAAACATATGGTATTGTCTCCGCTCTATCCCTCAAACCCCACACTTCTTCCTTCCCTCCTTGTCTTCCTGCCTTCCTTCTTGTACATGTGGTTTATTGAATATGGATGCAAATGACTCATTTTAGTTCCATAAATCTTGTTCAAAGATAATATAATAGCTCAGGCAGGCATAATGGCATAATTTTCATGGCAGAGCTTCACAGTTAATATGTTAAAATGCAGGAAGTCAATGTGTAAGATAAATACTAAAAATTCCCATTTCTAACTGTGCCTTATCTAACACCTGTCCCAAGTATATCACACCCTGTGTACCCCACACATACTTCTAAGATATGATGAAAGTTTCAACACTCTATTTCCTACCTGAAATTTTAGATATTTTTCTCTGTGCTAGTCCTAATCAGCACAAAATCTATTCATCAGAGTTTGAACATAGGTGTTTTTAAAAATCTTAAAAAAAAAAACCGACTTGAGGGGCACCTGGGTGGCTCAGTGGGTTAAAGCCTCTGCCTTCGGCTCAGGTCATGATCCCAGGGTCCTGGGATGGAGCCCCACATTGGGCTCTCTCCTCAGCAGGGAGCCTGCTTCCTCCTCTCTCTCTCTCTCTCTCTCTCGAGCCTGCTTCCTCCTCTCTCTCTCTCTCTCTCTCTCTCTGCGCCTGCCTCTCTGCCTACTTGTGATCTGTATCTGTCAAATAAATAAATAATATCTTTAAAAAAAAAAACTGACTTGATTTTAATTGATGTAGATCATGGGAATCAACAGACTTGGATTCAAGTCCTGGTTTTGCTACTAACTTTTGTGTCCCACTGGGTATCAGCTCTAATGTCTTATAGCTTCTAAATTCTAGGCTTTCATGTTTCCATCAGTAAATATTCAATCTTGGTATCATAAGTATCATGGCATTATGATCTAGATTATAAATAATTGCACTGCAAACAAAATCTCTAAAGTTAATTGACAGAGTACACATGCTCCTGGAGACACAATCCACACCATTTCATGATGAGAAGGAACTAGAAAGTCACTAGAAATCTCCAAATATTAGATGGGGAATTAGTAGGGAGGAATGAAAATAAATTTCTCAGTAATTTCTGTATAACTACTGAACCAACCGGTAGTAAAGGGAAACAATAAGAGAATACTCAGAGTTTAAGATTAAAGTGAAGACCAACTTGATGCCTGAGAAAGACAAGATCCTATGTGCAGAAATTCCTGTATCTCTTTCTTACTTACTTTCTCTTCTCTTACAGTCAGCAAAAGAAGAAATACATATGTAAATCAGTTTACCAGGGATGTGTTTCCAGAATAGGAATTGACCTGCCGACATTTAAGGGTTGAAGGACCTAATTCTGTCACTTTAATGAACCCTGTTCTTGGGCAGGCCTGATTTTTAAATTTTATCTCAAGAAGGCATCAATGAGTCAACGGTACTTCAGTGAAGTTGGCCTTTTCCCCCCTTGTGCATTCAACCTGAGTGAAACAGTGTATAGAAAGAAACCAACTGGACTACTTCAGTTTGAATTCAGATCACAGAGGACTTAAATCATTAAATGGGGATCTGATCCGATATTATGGTCATTATCACTATTGATATAAGGCCTGAGATGGGATTATATATAGCAAGGGGGAAAGTGTAATTCTTTGGAATTAAGTGTAAGGATAATCTATGTATGGCGGCTGCTACTTGGAGAAGAGTGCTTAAGATCTTTGAACAATCTGAAGACCACAGAGGTTGGATGTGTATCATGGGGCAAGCCAAGACTTTCATATTTAAAACACTGTAGGTAAAGTTTTGGTAAATTGATGGATTTTTTTAAAAAAACTTATTTTACTTCTTTTAGTCATTCATGGTATGTTTCCATAAAATAAAGAGGGTTAAATTTGAACTTGCTAAAGCAATGAACTAAAAATTTATCTTTAGTACACTGTTCTTTGCTAGTACAATATCCATTTTGCTTCAAAGCTGGGCTAAAAAAGTTTCCTTTTTACTGATATTACCACTGCTTCTTCTAAAATTACATGAACAGAAACACTAATTTGACGATGAAAACTTTTACAATTGGTAGCTGCTTTGAAGCCAAGAGTTTAGGATATTCTCTTACCCAAATATGGGAATATATATATATAGAGAGAGAGAGAGAGAAAGAGAGAGAGACAGAGTGTGTGTTTGTACCTCTTAATACTCTCCCCCTATTTTCCCCATCTCTTCATCCCTCCCTTCTGGCAACCACTAGTCTGTTCTCTTTATTTATGAGTCTGTTTCTGGGGTTTTTTTGTTTTTTGTTTTTTGTTTTTGCTTTCTTGCTTATTTCTTCATTGGTTTTGTTTTTTAGATGCTACATATAAATGAAATCATGTATTATTTGCCTTTTTCTGTCCAATTTACTCATATAGAATAATACCTTCTAGGTCCATCCATGTTGTCACAAATGACAGACTCCTTTCTCTTTTATAGCCAAGTCATAATCCATTGTGTATACATACCACATCATCTTTATTCATTTATCTATCAATGGACATCTCAGTTGCTTCCATATCTTGGCTCTTGTGAATATGCTGCAATAAACACAGGGGTGCATACATCTTTTTGAATTAGTGTTTTCATATTCCTCAAATTAAAAACCCAGACGTGGAATTACTAGATTTTATGGAACTTCCATTATTACCCTTTTGAGGAACTTCCATACTGTTTTCCACAGTGTGTGTACCAATTTACATTCCTACCAACAGTGTATAGTCTCCACATCCTTGCCAACATCTGTTTTTGTTTTGTTTTGGTTTTTGTCTTTTTGATATTAGTCAATTTGACAGGTGGAAGGTGTTATTTCATTGTGGTTTTGATTTGCAATTCTGTAATTAGTTATGTTGAGCATTTTTTCATGTGTCTATTGGCCATTTATTTTTTATTATCTCCCAAAGTCAATATTTCCTGCTTCAAAGCAGCTCTACTTCTTTTGTCTAAATTATTATACTTACATTATCAATGTCAAAATAAATTTTATGTTGATCATACATTAACTTTGGGCCACCTGCCATCACCTGGGATGGGTGCCTTTCACCCTGCTTAGTAGTCTGCTGACAACTGGCTCACTTCTCTGAAAAAACTCCTTTTGTTTGGGGGAATATATTAGTTCCCTGTGGCTGCTGTAACAAAATACATGGAGTTAGTGGATTAACATAGCATATACTTACTCATTTACAGTTGTGGAGGCCAGAAATCCAATCAGTCTCACTGTGCTTGAGTCAAGGTGTCAGCAGGACTGCTTCCTGCAGAGGCTCTAAAGGGAGAATCCATTTCCCTGCTTTTTCCAGTGTGTAGAGCTTTGTTCCTCCATTTGTTGGCTTGTGACTCCTCCCTCCATCTTCAAAGCAAGGATCTTGGCATCTTCAGTTTTCTCTCTGGTGTGATCACATCATTTCCTCTGTAGCCAACTCTTTCTTAGTCTCCTTCTCATGAGGACACTTGTAATCACATGGGACCCACCTGAATAACACAGGATAATCTCCCCCATCTCAACATCCTTCATTTAGTTAGGGTTACAAGTGTTTGTTTTATTATTGTTGTTTTTGTTTTTTGGGTTTTTTTGTGGTTTTTGTTTGTTTGTTTGTTTGTTTGTTTTGCCACATAAGATAACATTCACAGTTATGCAGGGGTGTTTAGAGTAACTGTTTTCAAACTTGGGAGCATCTGACATTCGCTAGGTGCTATATACCTAGTTATTTTCCTGAAAGCCAATGAAATTTTAAGTGAGTGATCCCAAGTTTACTAGTCAGGGTTCTCCAGAAAAAGTGAACCAATAGGATAGATAGAGAGAGAGAGATGGATAGATAAATATAGAGACATTTATTATGAAACATTAGCTCACATAATTGTGGAGGCCAAGAAATCCCATGATCTGCCAACTGCAAACTAGAGAGGCCCAGGAGAGGTAGTGGTGTAGTTTCACCCCCAACCTGAAGGCCTAAGAACCAGGGAAGTCAGTGGAATAAACCTCAGTCCAATTCCAAAGGCCCAAGAAACAGGAGTACCAATGTCTGAGGGCAGGAAGACAGATGTCTCAGCTCAAACACAAAGAACAGACTTGCCCTTCTTTTTGTTCTATTCAATCCCTCGACAGATTAGATGATGTCCGTCTGCACTGGTGACCAGCTGACGGATTCAGATGTGACTCTCTTCTGTAAATACCCTTATAAACACACCTAGAAATCTGGGCATGCCTTAGTGTAGTCGACATGTAAAATTAATAATCACACAAGAACAAATATGGAAATGGTCTAATTCAATAGGTGGGTAGACCTAGCTCTTTAATAGGAGCAAAATAAGAAAGCCACAGAACCCAATACATATACTGGAGTATCAGGAGTCTTCAGCAGAATATATTTCAAAAGTTTGAAAAACAATACTTTAAACAGAATTGCATATTTAAAAAATGATAGCAAATTTAGGCAGAGCACAAATTTCTAATAAGAACAGAAGTTTATTAAATGCTTTATAGTAAAATATTGAGTCTACTCTATTACAGTATACAAGCTTGGTGTTCTAACAAGTAACATTGACTCAATGTCATGATGCCATCACAAGATGGAATTGTGGGGAGCTACGCACAGAAATTTATCTTCCTTCTCCTTTTCCACAATAGCTGCAATAATACTGATGCTCAGTAACATTTAGGCATTAGCAAGAACCTGTAAAATTTCCTGAGTATTCCATTAAACAGTTCTTACAATTAAATGTTACCTTAATGGGAAACATGAACATTTTCTAATGGAAACATTCATTTTCGTATTTGTTATCTTCAATAATTGAGAGTTACAATCCCCAAAATGTATTACACCATAAGAAAGTCTTTGGGGTCTTCATAAGGCTTTCCAGCTCAAGACAAATTTCAAGGCAATTTGTCAAGGACTAAATTTCCTTGAATCACCAAGCTAGTGATACACAAAGATAAAAAGAAAAGTCAAGGTTAGCTGTTGTTTTCCAAAGAACAGGATCTGAAAAATCTCGAGGGAAAAGAAGGATGTGGGAATGAATGGATGCTGGATGATAAAAAAGATAGCTAGGAAAGATATGGAGACTAGTTAGCGTTAACTAACCCATAGTGTATTTTTGTGACTAATCAACATCTTCTTCATGTATATAATTATTTCAAGATAGCACTCCTACAAACTAAATTGGTTCATTCCTTTTTCAAGTTAGATGCAGATAAATTTTGATTCTGAATATCTAAAGTTATAGCTAATAGCATTTTGATATTTACTCCTAAGAATACCTGGCACTCTCAGCCATGGTTCTTAAATACATGGTTTCTTGATAAAATAACACTAAAATAGAACAAATAATGAAAAAAGAGTCCCAGAGCTCAGGGTACTAACCACAACGAAATTAAATAATTCCTATCAATTAGCTCACATGGAACTAGACCAATTTCACCAGTCCAAATTATTTAGCTCACCCAGGAACTAGATCTTTCTCCTTTTAAATAATTTAATTGATTTTTTATTTTTTTAAAAAAAGCAGTTGTTTAGAAAATTTGTACTCTGGACAATTCATCCTATACAGATGACCATCAATGAGAGAATTTAAAAGTAAAGAAAGGGAGCTTTAGTACAGATGGAAGTGTTCTGTGTGCATATTGATAGAAGAGATACATTTTCAAAAGAAGGGAGAATATAAAATCACGGGTGATCAGAGAAAGTCCTATGATCATAAGTAACCTGAACATACAGCCATCGCCGCCACAGAATTAAGCAACCAGGTCTAACCCACTACAAACCGTTTGATAAAAAATGCGTATGATCCATACTTTAACAGGGAAACACCAGTGAAAATAGTTTTAAAATATATAGCCTTGTAAAATGATATATTTTTGAACATTAAAACCTCGTTTCAGAAGTTCCCCGCTTTAGGTTGTTACTCAAGAATTCATCATGTTCAAAACTCAAATTGTTATGGGATCTTGAAATCATGAGAAGCTTCTCCTTATTGGTAAAGTCTTTTTTGATCGCAGCTTGGGGTACAAGCAGTCTCTCCATGGGGTCCTCTTTATTCTCTAGTTTCATGTATCCTTTGCTGTTGCTTCGATCCAACCGAGGCCAACTGGGGTGTTTCCGTTGTTCTGCCTGAACAGTTAGGGTGGAGGGACCCCTGTCTAAGTCTAAGGATTTTGAATGTGACGAGAGCAAATGTAAAGAAGTGTTGGACCCAAACTGTCTTCTAGCAGCCCCAGGAGACAAGAGCTGTCCAGCCCCGGGTCCAAGGGCCACAGAAGACTTGTATTGGCTCGACAACGACTCCCCAATGGAATTATTCCTTGGGAACACGGTGCTGACTGGCTGGAAGGACTCATTGGCATTGGGCACAGGGACCACGAGTGAATCCATCGACAAATTCCTTGACCTACTTTTGAGGTTCTCAGCATCTTCAGTGATGTTATCTATACTGGGCTCATCAATAACACAGTTATTAAGTTTGATCACAGGCAATGTAAAAGCACTGATGGACGATGACACAATTGATTTGGTTTCACATTTCTTAGGGCCGCTGGTCTTATCATCAGTCGTCTTGGAGGGAGGTGGATAGAGGCCAAAGACGGAGACGGAGCTGTCTGAAAGCAAAGGGGGCATGAGATGCCCCAAACTCTTATTTTCGTTTAGTGCAAACTCATCCTCCTCGACAGAGCTGTCCATCCGAAAACTGCTCCTAAAACCCGAAAAAGAGGCAATGGTATTTGCGGCCAGTCTCGAGGCACAGGAGCTCCCATTCTGTTTTACTTCTGTGTCTCCCATCAATGGGAGATTGTAGATGCCATTCATATGCTTTTGCTCCTTGATTCTCAGTGTGTGGATGTCGATAACTGTGGAATAGATATCCCTCATGTGTATGATTTTGGTTTCTTTGTCCCGGTTCTCATGGAGAATGGCGTTGGCACAAATGAATATGAAAATACCAATCCCCATGGTGAAAGGGCCAAGCATTTTCATTTTATCAGAATGCAAATGTTGCTCAAAGAAGCGGACCACCACGCCACCTTGGTTCCGAATGACCTGAGTCTCGTTGGTTGACAGTGTCGTCTCAGCATCAATAAAATGTTCTTTTTGGGGCCAATATCCAAGGACTGCCATTGCAATTCCTACAATGGAGATAAGCACTCCCAAAATGAGGAAGAAACCGGATGGGGAATAAAGCCGGATTTTGCCTCGAACGACTACGACATCGGCCTGAGGCCGCCGCCTGACCGGTTTCTTCTCGTGGGCAGTAGGCGAGGGGCTGAGGCTGACATGATGCTGTGACCTGGCAGAGTCTTGCCTTTTCAAGGCAGCCAGGCCGGTTATCACACCACCGGTTGCTATCATAGCTCAGTCTTTTGCTCTGAAAAGAAGGAAACAAGATGATAATCTAACACATCCTGGGACATGCTCATCTCTTCAACAATTGTTTCTATGTTCTTGCTGTTGCTGTTTCATATAATGAAAAAGGGCAGAACAGTATATTTTTAATTGACATAGTTTGAGTAGAAGTTTTGCTTATTGAGTAATGTAAAATCCTGGGGATTTCCTTCATCAGCTAAATTGGTATCTCCAATCAGATAAATTGGTATCTCTATTATTAAGGAAACGTGAGTTCAAGGTTTATTTTACTTAAACAATCTTTCACTTATGTAAAACAGTCCCAGGTCACAAGGTGCCCGCTCACTCTCTCGCTCTCTCTCTCTCTGTCACACAAACACACACATGCTATCTTTTGTTATTTCTGTTATTTTAAAGAAATGGGACAATAGGCCCCAAACCATCAAAACCTAGACTTACAAAGAGAATAGATTCTAGCAACGTACACTATAAAATCCACTCTTGTGACAGTTACCAGTAAACTCTTAACTCCCATATTTCATTTCTCCTGTTCCATTCTCAACCTCCTTAGTTCTTTGTGTCCATGAACATTCCGGGCCCCTCCTTGCTTGAAACTCTCTTCTCCAGTCTTTCATGATTCTAAGTCTGGCTCTTCTCTGACCTCACTGACCACTTCAATCTTGACTCATCTTCCCTCCCCTACACGTAGACCACCTTCTCCTGAGAGGCCTATCATTGGCCATCTTCTCTTTAGACCCTCCCTTGGCGTTCATATCCACTCCTACACTTGCCACCATTACGTCTGTGCTAGTGAATCGCAAGCCAGTCTTTCAGACTCTCGCTGAGTTCCCAATGGTGAACCATTGGGGAGCACATGTACATTCATGCACCACTAGCAAAGCTGAACCCACCTTCCCCCAGGACTGTCTGACTTGTTTGCCTTCCTTAAGGGTGTCACTTCTTAGGTTTGGATCTTCATAATTATCTTTGGCTCCTCCCTTTTTTCCTCCTCGTCTTCTCATCAGGTTCTAAATCCTAGGAATGTTCACTGCCTGGTGTCTCTCAGTTCTATCCTCCATCCCAATCCCACCCCTCCTAGCCCAGGGCAGCTCGCAGTACCTCTTACTAGACTATTATAATAACCTCCCAGCTAGCCTTCCAAACTCCAATTTCTCTTCCTCCAGTCAAGCTTTTATACTGAGGACAGATTAATTATCTGATTAATTATCCTCAAACACAGCTCTGAAATGGTTTAAAGAGTGGAATAATGGATAAAACATTCCCCATTACCTAGCAGAGTTAAATGGGGGATTTCAGACCCAGGGGATTTAGTTTTATCTCTAACTGCTCCCTTTCATTTACATAAAACAAAAACCTTACGATGTTCCCTGTACTTCATACTGTACTATTTCTGAGACTTTGTTAATAACGTCTCACTATCTAGATTGCCCCTTACCCTCCGTACCACATTGCACACATTAACATCTGGCTAGTCATCAAAACTCATATCCCACTTCCTTTAGAAAGCCTTCCTTGACTCACTCAGCAAATCCCACCCGAGCCCTCATTTCTCAGTGCATTTTAGCAAGTATTACATGGCACTTGCTGCATTATAATGTCTCTGTTCTTTGAATTCTTGTGGTCAAACATCAAGTTCAAGTCATATTTTCATTACCAAAAACATTCAATGTAATAACTTGTACATAGCCAGTGTTCAAGAAACATATGATAAAACATTCAATAGGAGAGTAATCCTTTCCCTGAGATTTGTTGGATGACCATCGCGTTATTATACTAACTTTCCTAGTTAAAAATATGAACAAACAAAATTAATACCAAAACAAAAAGCAACATGTTGTGAGTTGGTAAAATATTTGTCATTATTTGCAAGAATAGTTCTCAAGCTGCCAGAACTGGCTGGTAGGAAACAGAGGATATTTTAAGACTCACAAGGTCTCTGGCAAATTTTGGAGAGGGTTGCTTCACGGCATCAAATCTCATCTTGTGAAACTGAGCTCTCTTTTGAGTTGCTAGTTATGATTTCTGAATAGTGTTTCAGTAACCAGGGTTGTGGATGGTATCTACCCTTTAAGCTAGCTGAACAAGCTGGAGAGGAAACCCAGCATTCATTGGAATTATAAGTAGGATTAAAATAGTTTGATGCTGAAAGAAGAAGCTAGACTGTAACCCACAGCATAAGTGTATGAAATGTATCAACGCATACATACTACAGTACAGAATGTCTTCCCAACCTTAGCTACCACAGGGTTTCATGTCAACCTATGTTTTCTTGATCCTAAAACAGTTTCAAATGTTTGAATACAGTAATTTGATTAGATAGAAGCCGTCTCACTCAGTTATTTCCATGTGGCGGACTGAGGATTTAGTCCGAGATCCTTCTGAACAGAAACAAAACAAGGCAAAAGCTTTCATCTGCTTTGAAAGGCCCCACTATGGTTGACCCTTCCATTCAGAGTCCACGTTCACCTCCATTTGTCAAAACCTTTCTGCTAGCATTGCCACTCTCCATTCCTGAGGCTGACAGAGGAAAGGGGGCTAGAAGAGAAAATCGTATTCGAGAAAGATGGGTGAGGAGAGGAAGGCAGAAAAGAGCGACAGTGAGTGGGCTTCGTATGCGAGCAGGTGGGTTAGACTAGACAGGAAGGAAAAGCAAGCACAGTCTAAGTGGGAAAACTTACAGCAAATGGAAGGAGAAAAGAGTCAGGGCAGAGTTTGGAAAAATCAAGAACAGAGTAGGGGAAAAATGAAAGGATCCCATGGCTTCTTCAACGGGGCTGCCCTGGCCAGGCCCAGACGGGGGCACCACGAGTCTCAAGGAACAGGAAGCTCAGGGTATGTGCCAACATCCTTCTTTAGTGAGCTGTTGTTATGATTAGGTCCAAAGTGACCCAGAGCGGAAAGCAAAGATGCTTAACACAGTCATTGCTTCAAAGAACTTGAACCCCAGTGTAGGAGCTAGTCCATCCCCATAAAACAGAATTAATACCCCTAGAATGAAAGTTTCTATAATGGAGGAGCTAAACCAGCTTCCAGCAGGTGAAAGCTTTCTAACTTCCATCACAGTGAAAAGTCGAATGAATTGCATTTCAGGCAGGGTCAAAGGAAAGCAAGGCTGGCACACAGAGGCCCTGGTCTGCCTCTAGCTAGCACCCAGCTCAGCACTGGAGGAGGAAACCAGGTAAGGCTCAAGAGGAAAGGGAAGGGCAGGTCTTGGAAGATAGCAAGTGTCACTCCCAAGCACCTGAATATTCCATTCACATGTGATGGGGCTGGAGTAAGACACACATACTATTGTTATAATCTTAGGAAAATTAATCTCAACTTGTAGACCAAAGCAGCAATGAGGGACTGACCCTGGGAACAATATAAAGATGCTAATGGCAGTTCTGCAGTAAGAAGTCCATGGAACTGTAAATATGGAGAGAGTACATGCACAGGCCTTTGCACCCCCAAAGCGTAAGGTTAGCTTGGTCTATGGGGTACAGTCTATGCGAAAGCAGCCTCAATCTATTTTTTTTTTTTTAAACTTATGCTGCAAAGTCATATCCCCTCCACTCTACACTTTCATGATTGTGAGTGTGCTCTCTGACATCCCAGGGCAGGGCTGGGACTTATCTCCTTAAAGATCCAAGTGGAGAATTTTACTAACTGAATTTCATTCTGTTGCCTTGGGCACAGAATTTATGCTTCCCAATCTATCTGGAAGCAAAGCTTTACCTAACCTTCTGGAACCTGAAGGAAGCCATGTGGTGTTCCAATAGGGCCCTCCTCCTAAGTGGGTGCTGTTACTTTGGGTAGCTGTTCTCTCATGTAATTAGTCAACACTGACATCTTGTATGGCAGTTATAGCAGTAGACTCAAAATCAGTTTTCTGGCCTCAAGAATGTAATGATCAGCAACCACCTTCTTTTTTTTTTTTTTTTTTAAAGATTTATTTGACAGAGAGCGATCACAGGTAGGCAGAGAGGCAGGCACAGAGAGAGGGGGAAGCAGGCTCCCTGCTGAGCAGAGAGCCCGATGCAGGGCTCAATTCCAGGACCCTGAGATCATGACCTGAGCCGAAGGCAGAGGCTTAACCCACTGAGCCACCCAGGTGCCCCCAGTAACTACCTTCTTGAAGAAGCCATTAGACTAATTATAAATAAACCTAACTAGAGGGTCAGCACACTCACTTTCCATATTCTTCAAAAAAATACCATGATTTTGTCAGAAGTCAAACTAGAAGACCGGTAAGACAGGTATCATCATCTGTTGACAACCAAAAATAAAAAAGAAATTTAGATAGGGTTAACTTTCAGCTACATATTCATCAGCCTCTTTTCCATTCCTGGGGCTTATATATCAGCCATAGTGTTGCTAGCCACAGCTATCAAGATGGCCAGCTTACAAATGACACGTGCATCTTCTTCCTCACTGCGCAAACCGGCTTCCTGCTTGGCTATCTCTGGGCCTTCACAATCTTACCCATTCACTGTAGATCTCCAGAAACCATCAGGATGGATTCAGTCGCAGTGGCCACCTTTCTCCCTACAGATGTAGACCCTTGGACTTACTCGTGCGCCCCATTCTAATCTACTCGTCTACCTGAGACTCATCTTCCCCCGGGACCATGCTTATTCTACACCCTCAGCCAAAACCTCTTTCTCTTTGACTGAGCAGATCTCAGCTTTGCATATCATATGTTAACCCCACACCATCCTGTCTCACCGTCAGGCTTCACCTCTCCTCCTCTTGCTCTGCTAATCATTTTTAAAGCCTTGTAGTTGTCTTTCACCCCTGTCACAAGCTTAAAAGCGCATTGTGGAATTGGCTCTTCAGAGCATTCATCCACACTTAGGACTCACATCCTCACAGAAGCTTATTGCCTGTACTCTTATGTCCTCATCTGACCACACTGACCTACTGTTCTGACCACAGTATGAGCCTCCCACACATCAGATGTGGCTCCAGAGGCATGCGCACACTTCCATCTGAGATAATAAGTAAGTATACTTGCAAAGTTGAGAGACGTTAGAAGTCTTTGAATCAGACATTCCTTTTAACCAACTAAGTACCAGGAATGCTGTCTCAGATCCAACAATGAAGTTGCAGAAAGAATAGGATTGGAATACAAGTTTTCAGATTCCCGGCCCAGTGTTCACTCTTGGTTAAATATTCCTCTTCTTATTGTTTTTCATGCTATCTCAATGCCTTACAGAATTCAATGCCAAAAATGTGATATATGCTCAGAAAGTTTCTCTGTTGACTATAAATTGACTTGAGGAAAGCCAACCCATGACTGAAATGTGCTGCAGATCAGGGACACCAAGTTAATAACACCTGGTCCTTGATTTCAAGGAGTATGGAGTCCAGTTGGAGAACAATAAAGTATATATTTAAAATAAAATGAGGCTATGATGATGGACTTATCCTGGAGAATGCTCTTCCACACTATCTGGAGGAATCAGGGGGAGGTTTCCAAGAAGCGGCAAGAGTGGAGACTCACTGTATCAGTAGGAGTTTGCCATGCAAACAGATTTGAATTCATTTGTGTTCCTCACTGTTTCATGACGGTCCTCGCACTAGGGCTTTTCTTCATCTTCTCAGCTGAAGGATGCTTATTGTCCTAAATATATTTGATATTGTCTTACTTCTATGTTTGAATTTTTATTCTTATCTCAAGGTTTAAAAATTCACCAGAATATGAGGCTATCTGCCAAAGGAAGTAAAAATTAATCTATGCCTTCAGGACCAAACAAAAACATTATATAAAAACCCCATGTGGTATCCACAAATGTGACAGATGGAAATATTTTCTGTTCAAGCTAGAATAGTTATAGGACTCTCTTCCCAGTAGAGACATTTTAAACTTTCAGACTGGGATTTTTAATCTATATCCTTGCCAGAGTTGGAAGAGAAAATGCCTATGGGTGACTAATAGTTCTATCACATTAAAGTTTAAAAAGTAAGAATAGAGTAGAAATCATTTTTTAATGTGTAGAAATGGTTTTGCACATGGAAAGTGGAATTGTAGAAACCTGGTAGCCAGGCAACCTTGAACAAGTTTTTTTGTTTGTTTGTTTGTTTGTTTTTGTTTTTGTTTTTAAGATTTATTCATTGGGCACCTGGGATGCTCAGTTGATTAAGCGTCTGCCTTCAGCTCAGGTCATGATCCCAGGATCCTGGGATCAAACCCCACATTGGGCTCCTTGCTCAATGGGGAGTCTGCTTCTCTCTCTACCCCTCCTCCCAGCTCATTTGTGCTCACTCTCTCTCTCTTGCTCTCTTGCAAAAATAAATAAAATCTTTTAAAAAAAGATTTATTCATATATCTTAGAGAAAGAGAGAGAGAGTGTGTGAGTGCACAAGCAGGGGGAAAGGCAGAGGAAAAGGGAGAGAATCTCTGGCAGACTCCACGCTGAGTGTGGAGCCCGACACAGGGCTCAATCTCATGACCCTGAGATCATCTCCTGAGCCAAAATGAAGAGTCGGATGCTCAACCAATAGAGCCACCCAGGCACCCATTGAACAAGTTGGTTTTAGATTCTTATCTTAGTTCCTCTATCTGTAAAATGGCAAAAAAAAAAAAAAACCCTTCTTTAGTACATGGCATTTAGCACACGGGAGGCAGAAGACCAGGTAGGAAGGGCTTGAACTCTGCCACACCACTTAATAGCTACAACCGAGCAACTGACTCAACTTCCTGGAGCCTCAGTGTCCTCATCTGTAAAATGGGGACAGTAACAGTATCTGTAAGGTTGTTGTAGAGCAAAGGAAATCATGAACATGAAACACAACTCAGTATGTGGGAACAATGGTCTACGTTAGTGATGTTAGCTGTGTCTGTTGTAAGGTCATGTTAAGGATAAAATGAAGTATTATCCGTGAAATGTTTACTGTAGTGTTAATTGTAGTGAGTTATCAATAAACAATAGCTATTTTGATTAACTCTTCATTGCTCAGTGCCATTAACTTTTTCACTGTTCTGCTAGGCACATGGAGAGGAAATTATGATCACAACCTTGTACTGGGACTTAGAGTCAAAAACTATCTGCATTGGAGACTGCATATTTTAGTGCCCAAAGCATTAATAACTTGGTAGTTATGAAGAAGAGCCGCATTTATAGAAGAGAGACACAGGTGAGGGGTTGTATAAAGCATGCCTTTCTTTTACGTTGTATTTCTTCAAATTTGGAGGCCTGTCTTGAGACAAAAAATAAAAGCAATAATAAAAATTAAGTAGGAAAACCCAAACCAGTTCATCTGATGTTTTTACTTATCTTAATGATGCAATTGAACCAAACCCATGAATTTCTGATCAATTCTGCAGGCACTATTCTGCTTCCATTGGGACCCTCGGGCATAAAACAGACTGAAAATGAAGAAGAATATGGGGCTTGGGGATATAGGGACTAGAGAATTTGCCATAAGGGTGATATAGGATGAAAATCGCAAAATGTTATTTTTGTGACAAGGGGTTTAAGCTGTGATTTTGTGTACACCGTGAAGACCTTTGCTGGTCTGCCTTGGAGAGAAGGGTTTCTTAATATTCAGTGTAAGTCCACATCTGCATGAGTGCTGGAACTAAAGGGAGATATAAAATTTTTTATAATGAGCAGAATGATACTCAGGTCCTTAAATATAAAATACCACTTCATGGTTGAGTACATCCTATGCACGCAGAAAACTCTAGAACACAGAATATGCTTGGAAATCTATACACACTCTTTGTTACTGAAGCCGGCCTGACAAACTGTAAGATATGGGCCCAAACCAATTACAGACTCTGCAACAATGACATCGAACAACTGCTCTCCCAGGACTAACAGCCATGAAGCTCACAGAGCACAAAAGACTTCAGAAGGCCAAATAACAGATCCATAATGAGCCGTTAGACAAAATCCTGCTGAGACCCAGTGGGAGACATTTTCCGTGGGAACAGAAGAAATTAGAAGGCTATTTCCCCCAAAGTAGAAATATGCTTCCTGCCTTGTACCCCAATTCTTCAAATCTGTACAACACTTACAATGACGGTCACACACCCTGCTCACGGTGTTTCCGGGCAGGAAGTCGACCTGAAACGGATGCACAGGAGCTATTGTTCAATAGTCCCAAATTTACTAAAATGCATGAAGTTAGCTGCGATATTATTCCTGGATAAAGAGCTGAAACACTCAAAACCCCAGGCTGGACTTTGTATACGGTTTCCCTGCCGCAGAAGAACATCTATGGTAACTTCACTTAGGAGGTACGGTGACAATATTTTTTGGAGACAACATTGGTAAGGGAGACTCCAGTATTAGTATCCTTTCCAGGGACTTTAAATGCCTGGAGAGTAGCAAACATAGTATTGACATTCCTATAGGGCAAGGGGATAGGCTGAAGCTTGGTAGTGAGTTTCGATTTTACTTGCTCCACTTTGTGGCAAATGTCTTCTCTAAGGCTGCCAGCTCTGTCTGCAATGCAGCTGGGCCAATATTGTGAAGGATGCCAAACATCTTCCTTTCTTCTCTAGTGCAAATGAGGAACCATTTCCCACCAAAGCAAACCACCATCGAAATTAGCAATCAGCTGTTCATCCATCATAACATACTGTACATCAAGTTTCTTTTTTTTTTTTAAGATTTTATTTATTTATTAGTCAGAGAAAGAGAACAAGAGAGAGCGTGTGCACAAACGGGCAGAGTGGCAGGCAGAGGCAGAGAGAGGCAGAGAGAGAAGCAGGCTCCCCACTGAGTAAGGAGCCCGATGTGGGACTCAATTCCAGGATCCTGGGATCATGACCTGAGCCTAAGGCAGCTGCTTAACCAACTGAGCTACCCAGGCGTCCCTGTATATCAAGTTTCTTACATAGTTTTCCAAACCATGGTTGGTCAAGGCTGCCATAAAGCATTTGTAAAACCCAAGGAACACATTAGGAAGTAATTCAAACTTAATCATTTCCACTAGAGAATTTCTTTATCCCCTAAGTGTAACCTGAGTAGGATCACCCTTCAGGCGAGGGAGGAAGAGGTGTGACAGAGGGCAAGACCAAACTGCTCACCAGTCACAAAAAGAATGAGTCTCTTCAGCTCGGAAATACAAAAGTCCTTTAGCATTAAGGAACATATTCTTTAGAGAAACGTCAGTGAAGGAGGTAGCAGGGGTGCATGTGACTATTTCTATTTTCCTTTTCTTCATCTTTTCTCCCACTTGTACAGGTTAGTGGCAGGAAGGTGAATGGTGGAAGACAGATTTTTAGACTTCCAATTTAAAAACGGTATTTGTTAGTCAGTTTGTCCTTCTCCCCTCCTTTCCCCTCCCCTCCCCTATTCTCCCCTTCCCTGCCCCCTATGTGGAAGCTACTTGAGCTCAAGGCATCTGGCAATACGAAGTGGAGAGTAATTACCTACACTCCTGGTTTCCCTAGTCTCCCCCTCCTAGAGGCCAAGAGAATGTTGGATTTCTCGTAGCTCTTTAAGAAGTGGGAAGAATGTTTTCTCATTTGGTTTCTTAGAATTGATTTATGAGAACTCTTTATATATTGAAGAAATCAGCTCTCTGGCAGTGTTATGCCTGGCAAACACGTTTAATTTACATTTTTAAATATTGTATCCTTTATCAAACAAAATTTTAATTGTAAGTGGTCAGACTTATCAATATGTTGATTGATGGCTTCATAGACTCATTAGATCTTCTTCAGTGGAAGATTATGTTAAAAATTCTCCCATATTGTGGTACCTGGGTGGCATCTGACTCTTGGGTTTCAGCTCAGGTTATGGTTTTGGAGTCACGGGGCTGGGTCCTTCAGTGGGCTTCCAGCTCAACTTACAGTCTGCTTAGGAGTCTCTCCTCAGCCCCTCCCCCTGCACATGTGTGTGCTCATGTGTGCTCGTGCTCTCTTCTCTCTCAGATAAATAAATCTTTAAAAAAATTCTCCCATGTTTTCTTCCAGTAATTTTACGTTCTAATTCTCCTACATTTTAATTTTCTTATGTATCTGGATGTGTGTGTGTGTGTCTAAGAATACAGGTAGGGATCTAATTTGTTTACAAGAAATAAACCTCTCCCCTGCTGCTTCAAAATGTTACTTTCACTGCATATTAAATTCTTAGAGTTGTAGTATGTACCAAATCTCATATGCACTTTGGTCAATATTAAAGTTGACCATTCTGTTTCATTAATGTATTAATTGCCTGAACCAAACTGACTTGATTAGTATTCATATTATAATAGATATTTGGATAAGATTAGTTTATTTTCATTTTCCTGTGTCAGAAGTTTCTTATCTATTCTTACATTTTACTCTGCCTATGAACTTCAGAATTTGATTTTGAAAAACCTGGCATTTTTCTTGAGATCCCACTAGATTTCTACATAAGTACCGGGAGAACTGACAGTGTTATACCACAGTAAAATTTTATCTAAAAGTTTTCTTTTATGTCATAGTTGTTTTTTTTTTTTTTTAAATATAGATCTTTCTCATTTCTTGTTACTTTATGTTTCTTGGGTATTTTGGCACTGGGTTTTCACTGTATAGCAGTAAGCTTTCTGTCACTATCATTTCTGTCTTCCAGTGGTTGTCATTTGGATATGGGAAGCCTACTGATTTTTGTGCATTAATTTACTAAGCTGCCTTACTGAACTAGTTGATTATTAAAAAAAAAAAAAAAAAAAAGAAAGAAAGAAAACTATTTTAGTTCATTCTCTTGAAGGTGTCCTAGGACAATTACATCATCCAGATATATGTTTGCCTTTTATTTCCCAATTTTAAACCTACAATTGGCATTTTCTTTTTTCTTTTTTTTTTTTTAACTTTATTTATTTATTTGAGAGCAAGAGAGAGATAATGAGCAGTGGGGAGGGGCAGGGGAGAGAGAGAAAAAGACTCCCTGTTCAGCAAGAACCCCAATGCATCCCAGGACCTGGAGATCATAAGCAGAGCCAAAGGCACATGCTTAACTGACTGAGCCACCCAGGTGCCCCTACAATTGTTATTTTGTAACTATACCACCTAGGCCATGGAGAGCAAAGGAAAACAAGTACATAATAGGGAGGCGTGGCCATCCTTGCGTGACTCCTGGGTTTAATGGAGCTCCTATGGTTTCACCATTGAAGTACCAGTGAGTGAATGTTTTATGTAGCGTTTTCACTTAGATTCCAGGGGACAAAATTAATTATGTCAGAGCTGCTGCTGGATAGAGACAGGGAGGCAGGAGAAGGAAAGAGGAGGGGAAAGGCAAAGGACAGAAAAGAAGGAAGAAGGAAAGGTGGATACAATGGAGGAAGAGAAGGAGAACCAGGTTGGGTGTGTGGGGGGAGGATTATGGTTTATTAATGCAATGCTAACTACCTAAAACCATGAATCAGTTCTATATATTTTCTTGAAAATCCTTACTTCTTTTCATACCTTCTTAAAAACAAAACAAAACAAAACAAAAAATACTATACAATTATATAAGGTCAGGAATTGTCCTGCTGGGGATGCTGGGATTACCAGATCATCTATAAATCCTGACTGATTATACTAGTCAAGAGGGGAAAATTGAGAAGAATGATAAACTGCATATGATATCAGGAATATGAAAAAAAAAACTGGAAAGAATGCATGGCAGAAAATGATTTCAAGGGAGGTTTAACCTAATGGCAGCAAAAGATGGAACCCTGTTTCTAAAACCACCATACATGCGCATCTCTGCTTTCTACAATGGTAGGGTATGTGGGGGTCATGCCCGAGATATTTTTAGCTTCAAATATCTGTTATACTTTATAATGGTTTGCTTTACTGGTAATTTCCTGTGAGAAATGACAATCCAAGAGAAAAATGGACAAAAGGCATTCATAGCCCAGTCACAGAAGGAAAAGTACAAATGTCTAGGTAGCAAAGGAAAAGAGCAACTCAACAGGAAAGAAAATTGCCAACTAAACCAATTTCAAAAGTCAAAACAGATCTTCACTTACTAATTGACAAAGAAGAAAAAGAGGGATTGAGTATGTCCATTACCGGTGGGGTGTAAAGCAAATAAACCCTAAAACGCTGTCAGTGAGAGCACACGTTGGTATATTTCTGTGGTTAGTTTGAGAGTGACTTTCAAAAGGTTAAGTGTCCATTCCCTTTGTCGCCGCCTCCCCTCCACCACTTCACTTCCATGACTACATCCTTTAGAAAGACTTCCGCGAGTCTCCACAAAGTGTGCGTTCAGTGCTATGGGAATGGTGACATCTGGGAAACTACTTACATGTTCATCAGAAGATTGGCTAAGTTGTTCATGCTGCATCTAAATAATAGAATAGTATATAGATATTTAAAATAAAGAGTGTGTACTAATGAGGTGAAACATTTACATCATATTTTTTAAAGATTTATTTATTTATTTTAGTGGTGGAGGGGTCGAGGAAGAAAGGGAATCTCAGGCAGACTCCTTATTGAGTGTGGAGCCCAACACAGGGCTCGAGCTCATGACCCTGAGATCACGACCCAAGCCAAAACCAAGAGTCTGACGCCCAACAGACTGAGCAAACTGGGAGCCCTATTTACATCATATTTTTGAGATTTTAGAACAGAAATAAAGAGTTTAAGATCCTGTTTATATCAACGACACAGAACGTGTGTTCAGATAGGCACTGAAGGGATGTGGAAGACCACAGCACAGCCAAGAGTGCTCAGATGACAAGAGGGTGAACGCTCGCTTCAGGTATAGCCAAAGTCTTCATCTTTTTGCAAGGAGCACACGCTGCTTTTATTTCAGTTCCCTTTTGGAACTCTAAGTACAGATCACCCAACGCCCCCCGCCCCAAAGAAAGGATACTTAAGCCTGTAATATAGGAGTAAAAGGGAGAGCCATCTGGTATACATTTGGGTAATCTGGTGGGCTTGCTGATATAAAAACTGGTATAATTTTGCCTTTGAGGCAAAAATGCAAATATAGAGAAAATAGAAAATGGCTAAAATCCCTAACCGGACTAAATCAGAAACTCAGGAATGAAAGATTTACTTATGTTACATCATAATGGTGAAGGAGAGAGAACAAAAGTCAACACCTGCATTTACTGGGTTCAAGGTGACATAAAGGATGAGTTACCAACTGGCAACTGTCTTTAGGAAATCTGCAATCTGGGAGATGCTCATGGATACTGTGTGTATTGTAAAGCAAATCCTTTCTCCGGACTCCTTGGCTGGTCTGTGCCTGGGTCATCCTGACTTACTCACATGGCTCCCTTCTGGCTTCCGGAGGGGCTGGCGCCTTCTTTCTTTCCCCAGAGCTCAGTTCTCGCTGATGATCTTCAGTTACTCTAACCTTCCAACTTTGATTCATTTATGGAAAACGGGCTCCTGTTGGAGATTAGCCTTCAACGTCAGAATTATTATTCTCATCAAACATGCGGCCACCGAGGCTGGACAGAGATTTTTCAGCCTTCATTGTGAGGGAAACCGGGTCTGGGGCTCCGGAAAGGGTTCTTCCCTTTAACCTCATTTGCATTCGTCTCCTCCAGGAGATGAGGCAGCAAGGCTGAATCATATTTAATTTTCATGCCCTGAAATTAGATCTCTGTTCTGCCCTGTCCATTGATCCTGCTTCATCCTTTGCGTGCAGCATGGTTCTGTTGCCTACAGAGACCCAAGAATTGTCCTAGAGGGTGAGGATTTGTTTTGGTAGGAGCTTGTGGATCAAGTTGGGTGAGGTGTTGGTAAGGAGAGGGTCTCTTGTGCTCAATTGTTATGCCATGCCCACCCTGCCCCTGCGTAATCTGAACACAGAGAAAGTCTATTCACATGGAACTTTCCTTCAAGAGTCGATATCCTTAGGCTTATTATCTAAGATGAGTTTATGCCAAGGTTCAGCCATCCTATAAATTCACGTGACTTCAATCTGAGGGTTTTTTTTGTTTTGTTCTGTTTTAAAGATTTTACTTATTTATTTGTCATAGAGAGAGAGAGAGAGCACAAGCAGGGGAAGCAGCAGGCAGAAAGAGAAGCAGGCTCCCTGCTGAGCAAGGAGCCCGAAGTGGGACTCCATCCCAGGACCCTGGAATCACAACTTGAGCTGAAGGCAGATGCTTAACCAACTGAGCCACCCCGATGTCCCTCTTGTCTGAGTTTCAAAAATGCCCTCAGATCTTGATGTATGTCATCAAAATCTAAAAAAAAACAAAGAGGGTTATGATGATGAACCTTTGACCCATGTACTTTTTAAAGGAATATTTGGTCCGTTAGTCTACATTTTTGATCCTCAGTGATACCCGCAGACAAACATAACTTGCTTTAATAGTCTAAGTATTTTTTAGATTTGCTATAGTTACATCCTGAACCACAGATTTTATCTGTAGCCTTTTGGAGATCAATCCAACATTTGTTGGCTTATTCATATGTTGGCTCATTCAATCCTCACAACTCTGAAATGCAGGCTGTAGCTTCATGCTCACGACGTACAGGTGCTTAGCATCCCCCTTATAGCAGATGAGCTAAGAGTCCAAGAAGATAACTAAGTTATGTAGCAGTAGCTGTTTCCCAGGCCTGTCAGAGCAAGTTCTGACCATGCCGCTCCTCTAGCCACTTCATTCCTTCTGAACTGGCTCATCTCCCAAAGGAAAAGTATGGAGAGGATTGAGGCGATAGCGGAGTTTCTTCAGGCTTCGGTATCCTTTGCTTTAAACTGTTTATTTATATGGCATCTGGGTTCTTTTTTATTACTTTTGACATAATGCAGAGGACTGTTCTTGCTTCCTAAATCCATATAAGATGATGAAGTCAAGTAATTAAATAAATCAAATCACATTCCTAATTCTTCCAGAATGATGTCGATCATTTATTCAAATTTCTCGTTCACTTTGGAAAGCAGAGAATCTCACTCAGCTCTAGTTAGCGCTGTCTGGGCTGCTTCTTGTTCAGACCGCCACTTACAAGGATTTCCACCCTCAGTGCTCCTCTGTCTGAGGATCCATGCTTGTGACCTTGGACACTGACTTCTGCACTCAACAGGTGTCTGCTGAGCACCAACTGTGTGCCAGAGCTCCACAGTGAGTCTGACACCCTCTGTGCCTTTATCGGGCTGACACTCCAGAAGCAGACCACCAAGCAAGTACTAAGACACACTGTAGGCACAGCAATGGAAGTGTTTATGGGAGACAGAGAAAGCCAAAAGGAGCCAGTGAAGTTAGGGGGTGAGAATCCGGGGAGGGAATAAGCAGGACAGGTGTCAAAAAGAAGGTGACATTCACACTGTCTTCAAAGAAGGGAGGAAGAAAAGCAGAGAAGCAGGAAGGAATTCCCAGTAGAGAAAACAGAGGGAGGAGAGCCATTAGAATGGCACGAATGACTTGCAGGAATTATGGCCAGGTGGGGGTTTAGACCCAAGAAGCATAACTTTCTATCAGCAATGCCCAAGCAGAAGACAGAATTCAGTGGTAAAATCCCTGAGTCTTACTTGGTGGAGACACCAGTCATCATCATCATCATCCTAGCTCCCCAACCCTGCCCCACCTGCTCTCATAAAATATTGAAGACTATGTACTGCTTAAAAGGTCATTTTAGGATTCGTTTGGATTTAAAAGGAATAAAGTTTACTACCCTAAGTTCTACAACCTTACCAAGATCAAAGTAAATATTAGTTAAACAGTGACTTAAAAAAAAAATGATGAATTCCAGAAAAAAAGAAAACAGTTTTACTCTGAATCTCTTCTAGGAGAACAGCCAAGAAGTTCAAATTATTCATCTGGAGACTTTGGGGGAAAGTATGAAAATTACAAAGGAAGAATGAAAAATCAGAAATGGGAAAGGAATGAGTATTTATTGAGCTGTGACAGTCTGTTAGGAACTTAATATACACTATTATATTTAATCTTCAGAAAAAATTTTGTGAGGGAGGAAAATCTGTACCATTTCACTGAGACTCAGAGAGGGTAAGTAATTTGTTTCATGTCACACAGCCAGGAAACAGAAGAGCATGGTTTCAAATCCAGGTCTGTTTAGCTCCAAGAACATGTGATTTCTCCTTCAATTGTCCTGCACATAAACAGAACTAGGATAAGGGGAAAGATGAGGCATGATTGCAAATGTTGAGAGAAAACAAGGAAATGAGGGGAAGAAGGAAGAACTTGTGATTATGAATTTAGAATGCACTGAGGAAAAATACGTTTTTTAAAGAAGCAGGGGCACCTGGGTGGCTCAGTCGTTAAGCGTCTGCCTTCAGCTTGGGTCATGATCCCAGGGTCCTGGGATCGAGCCCCACATCGGGCTCAGTCGGAAGCCTGCTTCTCTCTCTCCCACTCCCCCTGCTTGTCTTCCCTCTCTCGCTGTGTCTCTATCAAATAAATAAATAAAGTCTTTTTTTAAAAAAAAAAGCAAAAAAGCACATCATTTAAAGAAAAAATGTTATTTAAAGAAGGAAATCACACGCATCTCTGACTTGCACAGCAGAGCCCCATGTCCTCAACAACTGGCAACTGTTGGTGATGACAGAATGGGTTCCATTTCCAACCTTCATAGGAATTCACTTCTATAAAAATTATCAAAGCTGTAGGTGAGAAATAAACAAATTCCCCGAAAAAACACAAAAGTGCAAAAACAACAATAAAAACCACCCAAAACTACATCACTCAATGCATACATAAAATAAAAGTCAAATATCCCAAAAAGCAAGTAATGGTGGCAATACTCTTAATCGATTTCGTTTCTGATGTATCTTCCTACTTTGAGGCATACTCATGGGTATGTTGCTACAGATCTGACCAAAACTAGGGGAAGGATACTTAAAAATGACCCTTGTACTCTGAACTGATTTGAGAATATTTTAAACCCAATCAGTTTGAAGATTTCATTTTTCGGGGCACCTGGGCGGCTCCATCTGCCTTCAGCTCAGGTCATGATCTCAGGGTCCTGGGATTGAGCCCCACATCGGGCTCCCTGCTCAGTGTGGCACCTGCTTCTCTCTCACATTCTCCCTCTGTGCCCTCTCTCTCTCTCTCTCTCTAATAAATAAATAAAATCTTTAAAACAAACAAAAAACCCAAAAACCAAAAAGACAAAACAAAACAAGATTTTATTTTTCCTCTAAAGTGTCATATGCACAAACTAAGGAAATATCAGCAAAAGTTTTTTTATTAGTTAACAATGTTTATATAAAAGTGTTTCCTCTCTCTTTAGAGGGTTATCCAGCAACATGTATTTTCCCCCCTCTCAATTACATTCACACAATGATTTGACCCACCAATTATGGTACACTCAAACAAATAGTAGTAGTCACGTCAAAAATGTAGAAAAATATTTAATGACAGGAAGAAATGTTCAATAAATGTATTAAATAAATATCAAAAACTCAATGTAATAAGAAATCTCATTTGTTTGAGAACTAGATTTCACACACATACACAGCTGTCTACAGTCTACCGCTGGTCCAGACACACTGAGAAAACATACATGGAGAAAACACCCAGATAAGCCATTTGGAAAAGAGCTCACTCCATGGTCCAACTAAGTACAATTCTTAATTTGCTCATCTAATAATGCATACTCCAAACAGAAGATCACTTAAAATCTAGACTTCCATTTCTTCAAGCTCATGTATGTCTTTATTCCCAAAGTCAGATTGCTTTGCTGTTACATCAAGATCAATTTAAGGGTTACAGCTATGAACGTAGAGCTCGACTCAGTCAACCAAAGGAGAAAAGTCCTTGTGCAAAATAGCAGATGCATTAATTTTATATTCAATCCCTATTGCTGATGGAACTTTTTCACTTCTTTTAATGATTTCAAAAAGGCTGACTGGCTAACTAGCTAGATACCAGGAATATCGTAAAGACACTTATAAATTTCTGAACTAGCTGATGAAAGGGTCCAGATGTCTTTGCCACAAGGAAGCTGTCCCTTAGCTATTCTGACCAAATACAGCCTTCAGAGGGCAATCCCCTCTGCTTCCCCAGCCTCCAGAAGGTCTTCTGGGACCAGAGGGTTCCAAGGCTTTAGGAATTTGTAATCTGTAACAATCAAAACAACATTTGGGCAGACCGCAGACCCATAAAAGAGAACCTGAGTATTATAATAGCAGAAGAGAAATAATTAGGATCATCCCAACAGTTCAAAAGCAACATGAAAAAATTAAGCAAAGCACCTGAAAAGAAACGAGCTTCGGGAACTCCGGAGGCACCGGGAGGAAGGGGCAGGGACGGAGCTCAGAGCAGGGCTTTCCAAATACCATCACATTGGTATGACTTGCGAGCTGGTTGGAAATGCAAGTTCATGGGCCCACTGCACCCCCTCCATCAGAAATCCCAGGTATGGTTCCAGCAGCCTGTCGGAAAAAAGCTCTCCAGGTGATTCCCATGCCTGTTGAAGTCTGAGCCACGAAGATGGAAGAATTTCCTTAACAGACCCTGCCTCTACTGAGATAAAACACTGGGGAGAACCGGATTCCTTTCCATGGGGTGGGAAGGAGGTAGGGAAGGGAATGCTATTACTAGAGAAATATGGCTCAAGGCAGCGGTGTCTAGCGGTGCTGCGGAATCAAGGGACTCCTCTTTGCTCCCCCAGAGGTCACAGCCTGGCCACAAAGGATGGAAGAAATGAGTGGGAAGGGAAAGGCAATCAGCACTGTAGGATTTCAGGATCCCATGCACTGAGAAAATGCCCCCCGTGCTCTCTCTGCTCCTGAAATTCCTTCAGATGGGACGATGGTTGCCTACTCGTTCTGTTCGTCATTCCATTCAGAACGGCTGAGTTCCAGACGCTGCTGGGGCACCGAGGACCCCAGACTAAAGGAGAAGAAAGAGGCCTCTGAAAACAGAGAGGACTTGCCTTTGTGGACACCCCTCAGACTATACCCTGACCTGCTTCCTCTCAGCCCGGAGGCAGGGTGGCCGCGGGGTTGCCTGAGAGGGCGAGGGAAGGTGCAGACACGGGGCTGCACGCTGGAAAGCAATGTGCTTAGCTCCGTACCATGAAGTGTGTCATTCCAACCCTCTTTGCTCTTTAGCAGTTTATATAAGGCACAAGTTTCCCCTCTGGACAGAAAAGAATAACTAAGCACGGTGACTACAGTCACCGTTAGGCTACTTCCTCGTGGGACACCGAGGCACTTCTATCATTACACAGCCCTAAACTTCTTGACATAGACCTTACTTCTGAGGTTTCCTTTTCTTAAAGGACACCATGGGCAACAAGCGGAAATAAATCTCAAGTCATCCTTATGAATGAAGTGTGTAACCAGCGTAAGTCCCAACAATCCCTACCATTGATCTGGTTCTTGTAAGGTACCAAGCATTGTGCTTGGTTTTATGTTCACTAACTCAATCCCCCTGACAACGCTCCTGAGGCCGGGGGTGGTCTTTAGGGTTGTTCACCGACATTCCAATTCTCCTTCCAGGCCCGCGCACCTGCAATTGGATTGCGTTTTCTCTACTCCGTGAATCTAGGCAAGAGCAGTGGCTGGCCTTGGTCACTGGAATGTGAGCCAAGAGATGTGTGTCCCCCTCCAGACAAACTCTTTAGAAGCCAGTGTGTAATTTGCTATGGTCCCTTCCCCAACCATGATATTTCACAGCCCTCCAGACAGTAAAAAGTCAGTCATCTCAGGTTCCCAAGTACAGATGAGGTGCAGGAGCTGCTGGTCAACCCACAACGGACATGAATAAGAAATATATCTTCGATATTTCAAATCACTGAGACGTGGGGGATTTTATTATTGCACATGACCTACCTGACTCATACAGCTAGGTTCTGTTATTATTCCAACGTTTTATAAAGAAACTAAGAGCCAGAGAGATTAAAAAACTATTTAAATGAAGAGGGGTATTGTCACCAGGTTAAAAAAAAATTTTTTTTTTCCCCCAGTGCCTGACTATCTAGCTTCAGGAGCCAAAGGAAATTGATTAGCTGATTTCTCAAAGGTTCCCTCTTGTGTGGTTCCAGTTCATTTTTCACCAAACTGATATATGATATGTCACATGACTAATAATTGCTCAGAGATTGCCCTCCTCTACAGAGATTAAGCCACTGTGACTCAGGGCGCCTGGGTGGCTCAGTGGGTTAAAGCCTCTGCCTTCGGCTCAGGTCATGATCCCAGGGTCCTAGGATAGAGCCCCAAATTGGTCTCTCTGCTCAGCAGGGAGCCTGCTTTCTCCTCTCTCTCTGCCTGCCTCTCTGCCTACATGTGATCTCTGCCTGTCAAATAAATAAATAAAATATTTTTAAAAAAATTATTAAAAAAAAAAAAAAAGTCACTGTGACTCACCTTGTATGTGACCAAAGGAAGAATCCAAACCTAGACCTGACACTAAAACCTGTGATTTTGTCACATTGCTTTTATGGCTAAAGGTATCCTGAAAAGACTAAAAGTTCTGGTCCCTAATAAACTGTAATCTTTTTATTTTTTTAACAGATTTTATTTATTTATTTGAGAGAGCGCGCATGAGTGGGGGGGGGGCGCGGAGGGTTGGGGAGAGAGAAACAAACCTCCCACTGAGCAGAAAGCCTGCTGCTGGGCTTGATCCCAGGACCCTGAGATCATGACCTGAGCCTAAGGTAGATCCTTAACCAACTGAGCCACCCAGACTCCCCAATAAACTATAATCTTAAGATAATAATTTAAGTTACCACTCTAAGTTTTTATTTGTAAAATTAGAATACTTACTCTCCCATTCTTTTTTTTTTTTTTTTTAAACTTATTTGACAGTCAGAGATTACCAGTAGGCAGAGAGGCAGGCAGAGAGAGAGAAGGAAGCAGGCTCTCTGCTGAGCAGAGAGCCCAATGTAGGGCTTGATCCCAGGACCCTGGGATCATGACCTGAGCCGAAGGCAGAGGCTTTAACCCACTGAGCCACCCAGGTGCCCCTTACCCTCCCATTCTTAATGGGTTGCTTGAGCTATGTTGAGTTTAAAGGGTTTACAAACTAGACATCAATAAAATCGGAACTGGGAAATACTGAAACTTCAGGCTTGGGACACTCCCTGGCTTCTGAGTAGCTCCCCAAAACAGAAGTAGTAACTTTGTATTCACCTTTTTTTAAACTTTCATTATTAGGGATAAAAATATTTCTAAAATATAA
Source organism: Mustela nigripes (assembly GCF_022355385.1). Taxonomy (NCBI): domain Eukaryota; kingdom Metazoa; phylum Chordata; class Mammalia; order Carnivora; family Mustelidae; genus Mustela; species Mustela nigripes. The sequence continues at coordinate 79,769,743 of NC_081561.1, read as the reverse complement.
TACTTAAAAAAAATGTAGCGCTTCATTTCAGGTTCCTCAAACAATATTAAATATAATTTAATTTTCTCTTGATATCTCCGAGTTCTTTTGCTTTGTTGTGAATATGATAATCACCTATGACATACTTTTGTGTGATTCTCTGAAAGTTTTGTAAAAAGCCCAGGTCTTTCCCTAAAATGTTTATGATCAAGAATGGAAAATAACTTCTTTTTTAAAGATTTTATTTATCAGAGAGAGAGACAGAAAGCACAAGCAGGGGGAGGAGCAAGCAGAGGAAGAAGCAGGCTTCCCGCTGAGCAATAAATCCAATGCGGCACTCGATCCCAGGACCCTGGGATTATAATCTGAGCCAAAGGCAGAAGCCCAACCTACTGAACCTCCCGGGCATCCTGGGAAAACTTCTTACGAGTGTAATTGTGTCACTAGGTGAATGTGGTTAGTGCTATCACACAAGTCAAGTTCCCCAGAAGTCTTGGGGAGGGCAAGGCTTCTGGCTGACGCTGCCATTGGGAATACGGTTACTACAACTGCTCTTCCTTACCCAGTTCTTATGTGTGGCCTTGTCCTTAGAAATGAGAAAGCCAAGAAAATAAGCTTACTGATGCTAGGTGCAAAGTAAAAGCAAGCAAAGTTGGAGTGAGGACTTGGAGCGTACCTATGCCTGGGCTTTATGACATCCATTCAAGTTGTTTTTTGACTTTGGGATGTGTGCCTACTTCCTGGTTTTGCTGTGTTCTTAATAAGTCTGCAAATTTGCAGTGAATGTGAAGTTCTTATGTAAGATCAGGCCCACATGCTAGAGAGTTATTTAGATAAGTTGTGGCATGAGTATTAGGAGACCAATATTTTCTAAGTGTTACATTCTATATACATTCTCATAAAGAATCCTTTCCAGTTGTTCAGAGCTTACCAATATAGTTAAATTTCTTCACCTGAAAGATTCTTTCTCTCTGTTCCCACACGATGCCAAGTCAATTTAAACCTGAGGATACGAGACTGTTGATAACACTTTCAAACAAACTTTTTAAAAGTACCACCCATTTGTGCTCAGATGTTCATTATTTGTGTTTTTTTCTTCTAATTTGAATTGCCTTTATAATTTACCACCAAAGTAAGTATTTGAGTGACATTTATATGGATCTATCATTCATTCATTCATTCACTCATTTCCTTTATTCATTTTCATTCATCCAACAAATACTGAGCATTCATTATGTGCCAAGCACTCTCCAGGGAGATGGGGATAAAAACGATGAACAACTCGGACTCGATCTTCCCCTCCTTGGATTTAACTGGAGAGGCAGGAAGATAGACATTGAACAAATAATTGCGAGTATTACATGTGGTTAAAAGGGCAAATGTAGGATGGCGTGGAAGTGAATATCACAGTAACCAACTTTAATATTAAGAAGTTTGAGGAAGTGGCTCTAAACTAAATCGAGAAGGGAGGGAAGAACAGTGTGTGCCAAGGCAGAAATGGTAGAGTACCACGTCTCAAAGAAGCCAGCAAAAAGCAATGTGGCTCAGGCAAGGAGGTGAGGAAAAATGTTATAGGGGCAAGATCACATGCAATTATTTCACAGATCATCTTAAGGGTCTTAAACTCTAACTTGGGAGACACAGTGAGTGGGCTTTAAGCAGAGAAAGAACTGGATCAGATTTGCATGATTATAGGATTCCTGGTGCCAGAGGGAAAGGAAGCAAAAATGGATCTAGGAAGACCAGCTAAGAAGCCTTACAGCAATCTAAGGAAAAGACAACAGTAGAGACAACCAGAGTGGCGGTTAAATGGTGAGAGCAGATGGAGCTGAGAGGGTAGAATGAAGAGATCTTGGTGTTAGAGCAGATGCAGGAGTGAGGGACAGGAGCTTGTCAAGATGGCCCCATTTGCTGGCTTCAGCAACTGCATGGATGAAGACAACTTTTAAAGAAACAAGGAACACGTGATAAGAAGTCGTTTAACGGTAAAGTTTAGCTTTGAATATGTTCTTGGTTCTCATATTCCTACAGACTTACTGTTAATTGACTATATGTACAGATACACACACACACACACACACACACAGCAGTCCTCTAAGCAAAAGTTGAAAATTTAATCCACTGATAAAACAGGCATGAGGCTTAATGTCCACAAATCACAATGTTGTTTTTCTTAGTGAAACAGATCCTCTGATTCTTTACACTAGCGTCAAATACTAACTAATGAATGTGACTAACTAATGAACCAACTTCCTTTCTCCTACAATACTATTTTTTTGTAACCTGGAGAATCCCAGCAGCAATTAGTATGGAATAATTGTCAAACTTAATTTACCATTAAAAAAAAAACCCAACAACTAAAAAACCTGCTCCCAAAATAAAAATCCATGTAATTATGACATTTAAAATGTAAAAAGGAAAAAAACCAGGAATGTCTATAAAATATTCAGTATGGGTGAAACATATTGAAACCTTGGAAGAGTTGGGAATTCAAAGTATTATTGTTACCCAATTATCTCTAGTTTAATTTCCAAATGACTTGTTTCAGTGAAGATGATGAATCTTCCTAATGATGTTTACAAATTCTGTAATAATTCCTTACACATACATAGCACAGTAACTCATTTGCATATCAGATTACAGTTTTCTTTTAGATAAAGGTACAACCTCAGACACCCTCCAAGAATGATCTTGTGGGAAACCCTGAAGGCACTAAAGTGGAGGAAAGGGACCTCTACAGCAAGGAGGGCTGGGCAGATCTGCCAGCTATTTATTCATTTTTTTTTTAATTTTTATTTATTTATTTGTTATAGAAAGAGCGCGAGAGAGAGGCCAAGCCAAGGGAGCAGCAGAGAGAAAAGCAGGCTCCCTGCTGAGCAGAGAGTCAGATGCCGAGCTCCATCCCAGAACCCCGGGATAGGACCCGAGCCAAAGGCAGACGCCCAACCAAGTGAGCCACCCACTCACCCTAGCATCCATTTAGTAAACTATGAAAGTGGGGCTTGAGGGAATCCCAATGGCTTTTCAAAACTTAAGGATCCATCATCTTATGGAGTCTTCGGTTCTCTTTTGTCTGACATGTAGTCCTCTTGAAATTATAAAGAGCTGATTTTTTCACCAAGGAAGGATATAATTCATTTATAATGAAGCTTGCTGTTAGCAAGCCAACCACACAGAATTGAGAATGCATTAAATCGTTCACCTCTCCACATTCCATTGTTATCTGTTAGTCTCTACAGGATGCACGGGGATTTGGGGATGAAAGAGGTTTCCTTAGCCTTCTGCGCATCTCCGTGACTTGCACCTTATCAGGCACTCAGTGGAAGAAAACCCTTCTGTTTGGGCCAAACCTCTGTTCTCTCCATCCTCTATGGTCTCTAACAGCCTGGTTCTCTTCCCTTTCTTCCTGTTGCCTCAGAGGCTAGATCTGCAAATCCTTGCATTCCTCTGAATTCTGTTCTGCAAGGAGTGGTAGGGGCGAGCATTCAGTGCTCATGAATATGTTATCTATGAAACAATGTAATTTTACACTGCCTCAAATAATTTATCTCCTATGAGTTAACATGAAAAAAGAGTCTCTGGCTCCTCCTTTCCTCTGTATTTCATCTCTAAAGGTTGGTTTGGAAGTTCACTATGGCTATGGCTCCAGAAACTCAGTGTGTATGAGCAAGGAAAAGCATCCCTCCAAGCACATAAATGTATTTGCTAGTTTACTTGTTTATTATGTTTCTCCTCTACTAGATCATGAGCACAGTTTGTTCTTAAGTTCTTAGCATAGTGCTTGGTGCACAATATTTCGTGAATGAAGGTAGGAGTCCAGGTCACTGGACTTGGCTGGGTGATGCTACAGAAGAGAATTCTCTGATCTCATGAGCCAGGAAATTCAAGAGACAATGAATGCACTCATTCTTGTACTCTGGGCTGTGCCATGTACATTTAAGAAATTATTACAGCATTTACAAACACCATTAATAAAAATTCATCATCTTTACAGAAGCAAGTCATGTGAAAATTGAACTGGACATAATTTGGTAACAATAATACTTTGAATTCCCTTTTTTCCCCAGGATTTCAAAGTGTTTCATATGCTGAATATTTCATAGACACTGTAGCTTCTTTTCCTTTTTACATTTTCCATGTCATAATTACCTTGATTTTTATTAAGACTTTTATTTTGGAAGCAGTTGGAAGCAGACTTTTTCTTGTTGTTTCCTTTATAGTAAATTAAGTTTAATTATTATTTCATACTAATTGCCACTGAGATGCTCCTTCAAGTACAAAATGAATAATACTGAAGGAGAACAGAAACAAGTCCCCAAATCACACTTATCAGTAAGCATTTGGCTTTGGTGTAAAGATTCAAAAGTTCTACTTGGAAGAGGAATTTAATGATCTTCTAGGCAAAGGATGTTCCAAAGCTTTACGGTAGCAAAAACTTTGATATGTTCCAAGAAAGAAAGAAAGCCAGGTGCTCAGGGCTTAGAGAGTAGAGGGGTGAACAGCACAAGATAAGAGTAAAGCGAGGGACTGGGGCTGGTCATGGAGTTGTATGTAAGAACCATAGGGTTTGTTGAGTGCTTTTAAGCAGGCTAGGGACATGATCTGATATGCAGGCATCGCTTTGGCAGCTGTGAGGATAATAAATGAGGATGAGGAGGAGATGAGGTGAGACACTGTTTGTTTGTTTTCCTTTCCTTCTCTTTTTGAAGGAAGAATGCAGGCCTCTTGCGCAGCACCGGGCTCCCATGTATAGCCCAGGGGGATTTCCTTTTCTCCAGCCCACAGGTGTTTCTCACCCCCAAGACAGACAGGTGGCCAGGAGATTGTGCTAGGCTCTTTGTTCTCATTTCTATCCCATTTTCATTTGTAATGAAGAACTTTGGCCCTCCAAGTATCCATTTCTGTCTTTTTTGCTCTTTTTTCTAAGGTAGGCCCTCCCTGGGGGCCATTCAGAGCCAGTGTCTCAGAGCAATATCCTATGCTTTAAATTGGGGAGTCTGGCAGAAATCTTGGGGCTCTGTCATAAGTCGGGCGACAGGGCCCCTCGTAATTTGCCTTTGGGAACTATGTTGACAAGGAAAGGCCTGGGGTATTTGATGGTGCCAGGCGGGATGTGTTTGTGAGCAGGCAGGGTCAAAGGTTTTGGAGAGAACTGTCCTCACTTTAAGGCCCAGGTAAATGGAAGTTAGACATCTCATTTCCAGTTCTATCCCATTCCCACCCCAACTAGATTTGAGACAGGAGGTACTGAAAAGAGCAGAAAAGACCACATGCACTGACCTATTCCACATATGGATAACGAAGAATCAAGAACACTTCCAGATCTCTCACCAGCGGCATGGTTGTGCCCTTTGTTGGGAGAGAAAAGACTAGGAAGAAGACTGATGCTGAGGAGGCTGGTGTTAGTTGTCAAGAGTTCAGGTATGGACATGCTGAGTTTGAGATGCCTGTGAGATACCAAAGGAGCACAAAACCCAATGAATGCCTACTTAACATCTCCATTTTGGTACCCCATAGGCATGTCGATGACAAAGTTTTAGTACAATTGAGACAGAAAAACAGTCTGTCTCAATTGTACTAAATTGTACTTGAGAGATCTGAAGGCAGCTCCAGGGCCAAGATCTAGGCTGGAAATAGAAATGTGGGGTCACTAGTATACGTCCCATGTGCAGAGTGGACAGTGCATTAGACTTTTTGTCTGATTTCAAAGAGTAGAGATCTGATGAAATGTCAATAAGGCACTGGTACTTGATTCTGAAGTTTACATCATGGGTTACTTTGGACACGAAATCTCCTGAAGACAACTTACTCTTAAGTAATTAATGCACACGTCTATTTTGGAAAAGAAACACTATAAATGTGTGTTCATTTCTCACTGAATGTGAAATAAGTTAAACATCAAGGTCTGCTGTATTAAAATATGTATCTTCACATTAAAAGATAAATCTTTAAAAAAATGAATTGACATGAGGATACTTAAGAAATCACTTCTCTTTAATGGTATGTTTCAGAATCTTGGTTAAAAAATATGACTATGGGGGGGGGCGGAGTCAAGATGGCAGAGAAGTAGTAGGCTGAGACTACTTCAGCTGGCCGGAGATCAGCTAGATAGCTTATCTAAAGTTTGCAAACACCTGAAAATCCATCGGCAGATCGAAGAGAAGAAGAACAGCAATTCTGGAAACAGAAAAACAACCACTTTCTGAAAGGTAGGACCGGCGGAGAAGTGAATCCAAAGCGACGGGAAGATAGACCCCGGGGGGAGGGGCCGGCTCCCGGCAAGCGGCGGAGCAACCGCGCACAAAATCAGGACTTTTAAAAGTCTGTTCCGCTGAGGGACATCGCTCCAGAGGCTAAACCGGGGCGAAGCCCACACGGGGTCAGTGTGGCCTCAGGTCCCACAGGGTCACAGAAGGATCGGGGGTGTCTGAGTGTCGCAGAGCTTGCGGGTATTGGAACAGGAAAGCCGGCTACAGAGACAGAGCCGACAGTAAGCTCGCAGCTCGGGGTGACCTTGAACCGGTCGCAGGCTCGGTGAGCTCGGAGCGCGGCCGGAGGTCAGGCAGACGGGAGTAACTGGGCGCTGTTCTCTGAGGGCGCACTGAGGAGTGGGGCCCTGGGCTCTCGGCTCCTCCGGGCCGGAGACCAGGAGGCCGCCATCTGTATTCCCGTCCTCTGGAACTCTACGGAAAGCGCTCAGGGAACAAAAGCTCCTGAAAGCAAACCTGAGCGGATTACTCACCCCGGCCCTAAGGGGCGGTGTAATTCCGCCTGGGGCAAAGACACTTGAGAATCACTACAACAGGCCCCTCCCCCAGAAGATCAACAGGAAATCCAGCCGAGACCAAGTTCACCTACCAAGGAGTGCGGTTTCAATACCAAAGAGAGCAGCAGAATTCCAGAGGAGGAGAAAGCAAAGCATGGAACTCATGGCTTTTTCCCTGCGATTTTTTTTAGTCTTGCAAGTAATTTGATTTTTTTCATTTTTTGTTTTTTTTCCTCGCCTTCTGGTAAATTTTTTTTTAACTTTTACCTTTTTCTTTTTTAACATTTTTTAACTAGTTTATCCAATATATATATATATTTTTTCTTTTTCATATTTTTCTTGTTTTCTTTTTTTAATTCTTTTCTTTTCTTTTTTCTTTTTTTTTCTTTCTTCCTTTTTGAACGTCTTTTTATCCCCTTTCTACCCCCTCACGATTTGGGATTCCTTCTAATTTGGTTAAAGCATATTTTCCTGGGGCTGTTGCCACCCTTTTAGTATTTTACTTGCTCCTTCATATACTCTTAACTGGACAAAATGACAAGACGGAAAAATTCAACACAAAAAAAAGAACAAGAGGCAGTACCAAAGGCGAGGGACCTAATCAATACAGACATTGGTAATATGTCAGATCTAGAGTTCAGAATGACAATTCTCAAGGTTCTAGCCGGGCTCAAAAAAGGCATGGAAGATATTAGAGAAACCCTCTCAAGAGATATAAAAGCCCTTTCTGGAGAAATAAAAGAACTAAAATCTAACCAAGTTGAAATAAAAAAAGCTATTAATGAGGTGCAATCAAAAATGGAGGCTCTCACTGCTAGGATAAATGAGGCAGAAGAAAGAATTAGTGATATAGAAGACCAAATGACAGAGAATAAAGAAGCTGAACAAAAGAGGGACAAACAGCTACTGGACCACGAGGGGAGAATTCGAGAGATAAGTGACACCATAAGACGAAACAACATTAGAATAATTGGGATTCCAGAAGAAGAAGAAAGTGAGAGGGGAGCAGAAGGTATACTGGAGAGAATTATTGGGGAGAATTTCCCCAATATGGCAAAGGGAACGAGCATCAAAATTCAGGAGGTTCAGAGAATGCCCCTCAAAATCAATAAGAATAGGCCCACACCCCGTCACCTAATAGTAAAATTTACAAGTCTCAGTGACAAAGAGAAAATCCTGAAAGCAGCCTGGGAAAAGAAGTCTGTAACATACAATGGTAAAAATATTAGATTGGCAGCTGACTTATCCACAGAGACCTGGCAGGCCAGAAAGAGCTGGCATGATATTTTCAGAGCACTAAACGAGAAAAACATGCAGCCAAGAATACTATATCCAGCTAGGCTATCATTGAAAATAGAAGGAGAGATTAAAAGCTTCCAGGACAAACAAAAACTGAAAGAATTTGCAAACACCAAACCAGCTCTACAGGAAATATTGAAAGGGGTCCTCTAAGTAAAGAGAGAGCCTACAAGTGGTAGATCAGAAAGGAACAGAGACCATATACAGTAACAGTCACCTTACAGGCAATACAGTGGCACTAAATTCATATCTCTCAATAGTTACCCTAAATGTGAATGGGCTAAATGCCCCTGTCAAAAGACACAGAGTATCAGAATGGATAAAAAAACAAAACCCATCTATATGTTGCCTCCAAGAAACACATTTTAAGCCCGAAGACACCTCCAGATTTAAAGTGAGGGGGTGGAAAAGAATTTACCATGCTAATGGACATCAGAAGAAAGCAGGAGTGGCAATCCTTATATCAGATCAATTAGATTTTAAGCCAAAGACTATAATAAGAGATGAGGAAGGACACTATATCATACTCAAAGGGTCTGTCCAACAAGAAGATTTAACAATTTTATATATCTATGCCCCCAACATGGGAGCAGCCAACTATATAAACCAATTAATAACAAAATCAAAGAAACACATCAACAATCATACAATACTAGTAGGGGACTTTAACACTCCCCTCACTGAAATGGACAGATATCCAAGCAAAAGATCAGCAAGGAAATAAAGGCCTTAAATGACACACTGGACCAGATGGACATCACAGATATATTCAGAACATTTCATCCCAAAGCAACAGAGTACACATTCTTCTCTAGTGCACATGGAGCATTCTCCAGAATAGATCACATCCTGGGTCCTAAATCAGGACTTAATCAATATCAAAAGATTGGGATCATTCCCTGCATATTTTCAGACCACAATGCTCTAAAGCTAGAACTCAACCACAAAAGGAAGTTTGAAAAGAACCCAAATACATGGAGACTAAACAGCATCCTTCTAAAGAATGAATGGGTCAACCGGGAAATTAAAGAAGAATTGAAAAAAAAATCATGGAAACAAATGATAATGAAAATACAACGGTTCAAAATCTGTGGGACACAACAAAGGCAGTCCTGAGAGGAAAATATATAGCGGTACAAGCCTTTCTCAAGAAACAAGAAAGGTCTCAGGTACACAACCTAACCCTACACCTAAAGGAGCTGGAGAAAGAACAAGAAAGAAACCCTAGGCCCAGCAGGAGAAGAGAAATCATAAAGATCAGAGCAGAAATCAATGAAATAGAAACCAAAAAAACAATAGAACAAATCAACGAAAGTAGGAGCTGGTTCTTTGAAAGAATTAATAAAATTGATAAACCCCTGGCCAGACTTATCAAAAAGAAAAGAGAAAGGACCCAAATAAATAAAATCATGAATGAAAGAGGAGAGATCACAACTAACACCAAAGAAATACAAACAATTATAAGAACATACTATGAGCAACTCTACGCCAACAAATTTGACAATCTGGAAGAAATGGATGCATTCCTAGAAACATATAAACTACCACAACTGAACCAGGAAGAAGTAGAAAGCCTGAACAGACCCATAACCAGTAAGGAGATTGAAACAGTCATTAAAAATCTCCAAACAAACAAAAGCCCAGGGCCAGACGGCTTCCCGGGGGAATTCTACCAAACATTTAAAGAAGAACTAATTCCTATTCTCCTGAAACTGTTCCAAAAAATAGAAATGGAAGGAAAACTTCCAAACTCATTTTATGAGGCCAGCATCACCTTGATCCCAAAACCAGACAAGGACCCCATCAAAAAAGAGAGCTATAGACCAATATCCTTGATGAACACAGATGCGAAAATACTCAACAAAATACTAGCCAATAGGATTCAACAGTACATTTAAAAGATTATTCACCACGACCAAGTGGGATTTATTCCAGGGCTGCAAGGTTGGTTCAACATCCGCAAATCAGTCAATGTGATACAACACATCAATAAAAGAAAGAACAAGAACCATATGATACTCTCAATAGATGCTGAAAAAGCATTTGACAAAGTTCAGCATCCCTTCCTGATCAAAACACTTAAAAGTGTAGGGATAGAGGGCACATACCTCAATATCATCAAAGCCATCTATGAAAAACCCACTGCAAATATCATTCTCAATGGAGAAAAACTGAAAGCTTTTCCGCTAAGGTCAGGAACACGGCAGGGATGTCCATTATCACCACTGCTAATCAACATAGTACTAGAGGTCCTAGCCTCAGCAATCAGACAACAAAAGGAAATTAAAGGCATCCAAATCGGCAAAGAAGAAGTCAAATTATCACTCTTCGCAGATGATATGATACAATATGTGGAAGACCCAAAAGACTCCACTCCAAAACTGCTAGAACTTATACAGGAATTCAGTAAAGTGTCAGGATATAAAATCAATGCACAGAAATCAGTTGCATTTCTCTACACCAACAGCAAGACAGAAGAAAGAGAAATTAAGGAGTCAATCCCATTTACAATTGCACCCAAAACCATAAGATACCTAGGAATAAACCTAACCAAAGAGGCACAGAATCTATACTCATAAAACTATAAAGTACTCATGAAAGAAATTGAGGAAGACACAAAGAAATGGAAATATGTTCCATGCTCCTGGATTGGAAGAATAAATATTGTGAAAATGTCTATGCTACCTAAAGCAATCTACACATTTAATGCAATTCCTATGAAAGTACCATCCATCTTTTTCAAAGAAATGGAACAAATAATTCTAAAATTTATATGGAACCAGAAAAGACCTTGAATAGCCAAAGGGATATTGAAAAAGAAAGCCAACGTTGGTGGCATCACAATTCCGGACTTCAAGCTCTATTACAAAGCTGTCATCATCAAGACACCATGGTACTGGCACAAAAACAGACACATAGATCAATGGAACAGAATAGAGAGCCCAGAAATAGACCCTCAACTCTATGGTCAACTCATCTTCGACAAAGCAGGAAAGAATGTCCAATGGAAAAAAGACAGCCTCTTCAATAAATGGTGCTGGGAAAATTGGACAGCCACATGCAGAAAAATGAAATTGGACCATTTCCTTACACCACACACAAAAATAGACTCAAAATGGATGAAGGACCTCAATGTGCGAAAGGAATCCATCAAAATCCTTGAGGAGAACACGGGCAGCAACCTCTTCGACCTCAGCCACAGCTACATCTTCCTAGGAACATCGCCAAAGGCAAGGGAAGCAAGGACAAAAATGAACTATTGGGATTTCATCAAGATCAAAAGCTTTTGCACAGCAAAGGAAACAGTTAACAAAATCAAAAGACAACTGACAGAATGGGAGAAGATATTTGCAAACAGCATATCAGATAAAGGACTAGTGTCCAGAATCTATAAAGAACTTAGCAAACTCAACACCCAAAGAACAAATAATCCAATCAAGAAATGGGCAGAGGACATGAACAGACATTTCTGCAAAGAAGACATCCAGATGGCCAACAGACACATGAAAAAGTGCTCCATATCACTCGGCATCAGGGAAATACAAATCAAAACCACAATGAGGTATCACCTCACACCAGTTAGAATGGCTAAAATCAACAAGTCAGGAAATGACAGATGCTGGCGAGGATGCGGAGAAAGGGGAACCCTCCTACACTGTTGGTGGGAATGCAAGCTGGTGCAGCCACTCTGGAAAACAGCATGGAGGTTCCTCAAAATGTTGAAAATAGAACTGCCCTATGACCCAGCAATTGCACTATTGGGTATTTACCCTAAAGATACAAACGTAGTGATCCAAAGGGGCCCATGCACCCGAATGTTTATAGCAGCAATGTCCACAATAGCCAAACTATGGAAAGAACCTAGATGTCCATCAACAGATGAATGGATCAAGAAGATGTGGTATATATACACAATGGAATACTATGCAGCCATCAAAAGAAATGAAATCTTGCCATTTGCGACAACAAGGATGGAACTAGAGCGTATCATGCTTAGTGAAATAAGTCAAGCAGAGAAAGACAACTATCATATGATCTCCCTGATATGAGGAAGTGGTGGTGCAACATGGGGGCTTAAGTGGGTAGGAGAAGAATCAATGAAACAAGATGGGATTGGGAGGGAGAGAAATCATAAGTGACTCTTAATCTCACAAAACAAACTGAGGGTTGCTGGGGGGAGGGGGTTTGGGAGAAGAGGGGTGGGATTATGGACATTGGGGAGGGTATGTGCTTTGGTGAGTGCTGTGAAGTGTGTAAACCTGGTGATTCACAGACCTGTACCCCTGGGGATAAAAATATATGTTTATAAAAAATAAAAAATTTAAAAAAAATATGACTATAGATCTTCTGAGTTCAGCAAATCATTAGGTTACTTCCACATCAACATTTAAAAATGGCATTACTCCCTGTTCCTTTCATGAGCAATTCATTTCTAAAGCAATTTGGTGGGGCTGAGTAAGGCAAAAATCCACATGGGTGAAGGGTAGCCATGGTGCTGGAGAGGGGGGTGTCAGAGACTGGCTAGAATGAGGAAGATATTCACCGAATCTGGATGTCAAACTCTGAGCAGAGTAAAGAAGACATCCCAAAGGGAGGGAGTGGGGGGTACCCAAGCACTGATTTTCAGGGTCCAAGCAGAGCAAGAAGCACTTCCACATGGGGCCAGCCCAGGGTGTCACACTTGAGCCAGGTGAGACAATACTCCCTGTGGGAGAGGGCAAGGTGGCCTGATGTGGGCATTGAGACCAGAATAACACAAAGGAGTAACACTATTGCACAGTAGCCCAGCACAGGGAATCAGAGTATGAACAATGAGGAGGGAGTCCCCCTATGGTGGGGTGGGACAGCGTGATGACTCTCTACTGAGAGGGTCTGTGAGCAGCAGCAACACCCTGATCATATTGAACATACCTATCACCCATATTTTGGTTTCTAAATACCATTCTCCATTAAAAGGAACAAGAGCTTCTGGGAGAAATGAAAAATTTCAAAACTAGAGTAGTGAAAGTGTAAGATGATCTCAGAATAACATGTACCCCCCAAAGCAAGGAAATGCTCAAACAATAATGGCAATATGTCAAAAAGACACAGAAGCCAGCTTGAATGTGCTCTCACTGGCCAAACATGGAACAGGTGAGCATCAAAATAAATAATGGTAGTCATAGGTTATAACCGATTAAACCATGAGACCATAATAATATAAACTAGTAAATGCATAAATTGAAAGTTTAAGAAGGAAAAGGATATTTGCATAAATTCAAAGTATCCCTTCACAAAATATTTATTCATTATAAACAGAAAACACTGTGGAACTTGGATTGATTAAGGAGTGGCAGAAACCAGATCAAAGTGAACATTATTATCATGAGATGAACTGAAATCATGCACTAAATGGCACAATTAGAAAAAAGCACCATAAAAGGATCCAGAATAAACCACTGTGGCATCAAAATTATTTCATGATAGAGGCATTTTGAGTTCCTAAAATCCCTTATCTGCTTAAAAGCAGAGGCTCCTAAAAGAACTTAAAAAAAAAAAAAAATCAGTTGTCATAAATCCCATCTCTGGGAACAATTCCAATCTTCTCTTTCAGAGAGAGAAGCTGACATCACACCTGGACTGATATTGTCGCAAAACCACCGTATCTCTCATCTATTTTCCCCAAGGCATATTATCCTTCCAAAGAGTCATTTGTTCTTCCATAAGTGTCCTCTCTCTGCACTTCCTTTCTGAATAGTCATTTGTTCTCCCAGAAGTAAGCATCTGCCCCCCTCTTTTCTTATTAAGATGGTATATAAGTCTCAAATCTTTACTACTGCTTTGAGTTATATTTGTAAACTACCATGCATATGTAGTTAATTAAGTCTGTTTTTCTTTCCTCTCACTAACTTCTCTTTGTGAGTTTAATTTGCAGGCCTCCATTCATTAAACTGAAGAGGTTAGAGGAAAAGTTATTTTCCTCCTCAACAACCACTTCTGGGATACTCCTGCCCAATATGAATCTAAGAACAGGGAAGTGTCACCAGACAAACCCCTACTGAAAAACATCCTACAAAACTGGCCTTTCAAGATCATGAAAGTCTAGGACAGGCTAAAGAAGCATTCCACGTTGAAGGGGGAAAATGATATGACCACTGAATCTGACACGTGATTCTGGACTGGATCCTTTCATTATAAAAGACATTATTGGGATGCCTGACAAAACTTGAATGGGGTCTGAGGATTGGATGGTAATAATGTATCAGTATTAAGGTTTTGGATTTGATGTTATATTGTAGTTAGGTAAGAATGTCTTTGTAAGAAATGCACACCAATGTATCTGCACACTAACTCATGTCAATGAGTTATTTTCAAGTGGTTTAGGGAAAAAAGTTTTTTATACTATATTTGCAAAATTTCCATACGCATGAGGTTTAAGAAAAATCAACACTTTAAAAAATGACATTGATTTCCCAACAAACATGATCAATTACTGGTTTGAAAAGAATCTCAGATGCCAATATGAGATGCCATATTGATTTCCCCAAACTTCCATTTGACGGAGACAGCCTCTCCGTAGTAACCACTGTACATGCCACTGTGCTTTCCCTACATCTCTGAAAACAGGAGAACTTAGTATTAATTAAACAAGAAAGTCGTGCACCCCCCAGATTCAATCTCATCAGAATGAAGACATAAGTTCACTAACATTTCACTGGGGCTTTTGAAGTAATCATCCTTGTCATGTTCGTGGATAACCAGCTGCCACCCTGCATAGGAGCAATGTCTCATTCATATGCAGGTTCTAGTACTGCAAAATTATGATGTCACATGAAATCCCTTCACCAAACAGACTTCCTACCACTATTAAACAATATCACAGAAATACAAGATTTTTCTTTACGTGGTTCTTTTCACATTTCAGCAACATACTATGTGTTCTCTTTAAATGCAAATTTAAAGAGAAAATGGCCACAACTGTAATTAGATCATGTGGACTTAAAAAAATCTGGTTCTTTTTTTTTTTTTAATGGAACAGTTCACATGAAAGGCATTTAGCATCTTATCACTCCACAGATTTTGAATCCATTTGAATTTCTGCTGGCCTTTTAGCTGTCTCCTACTGAAGAGACTCTCGTTATAAGATGAGAACAAAGCAGTGCAGCCAAAACCATGAAGTTGGACCTGGGTCCCTCCCTAAATCCTGCACCACACAGAGAAAGCCCATTCATAGAGAACTTACAAAGGAGTTATGATCACAGAACACCTGAGAGCTGGCCCAAGAGATTAGATAAGGCTCACCTCACAACTTAACTCAAACACATTCATTTTAGTTTCAAGAAGCATTCTAGTCAACCTAGCACTTTATTTTAAATAAATGGAGTCTAGAATTTTGTTGTTAGCCATATTACATGAACTGCAATAAATATGATAGACCTTCTAAAAAGTAAAAATGAACTTCCATATTTTCTGATAGCTTACTTCAAAAACAGGATTCATTTAAACGTGTATTAAAAAGAGAGAGTGAGGAAGTGCCTTTCATACACAAGGCACAATATGCCACAGAGGAAACACGGCCTCAAAACTCACCTGGTAGTTTGCTCTAATTACTCCTGTCCCCCCAATGCTAGGTCACAGGCTTTTTAAGATGCTGAATTATCTTCCTCTTTGACATAACCCCCTGCTAGTCGTGAGATATCAAAACACTTTATATGATAAGAATGACAGGCAGGAATAAAATCCTATCTGTCTGAAGTATTTCCTGTCCATCAGCTCTTTGAACCTGAGCCAATCCTGCCATGATGGGATGTGGGAAAGTCTGACCAGGTAGAACCGAGCAAGGCTGGCCGCTTTGTGCGGGTCGTCAGGGAGCCGGTCAGGGCCCAGGTAGTTGTAATAATAAACTCACGCAGAGAAGCTGAGCTCTTCTGGGAGTGCAGTCTCTCCTAAGATAACGTAAAGGTTACTTCTCACTCCGTACCACAGTTCATTTCATATAAATGAACGCATGCTAGCTCAGAGGGAAAAACATAAATACATCACCCGAAGACATACACTGAAACTTAAAAATAGACTTCAAAGCATCATGTGTCAGTTCATGTCCTACGGAAAGATGTCAAGACATAATTAGAAATCTGAGAGCTTCCTGGGGGGAACCCTGGGACAGAGAATGGGGAGGGCTCAGAAGGGGTGGAGGGAGCTTCAGACCACCATAAAACCGTGGACCCCACAAAACTAAAGAGGAAAGGACAAAGAATCAAATGTAGCTCAGAGAAG
Organism: Mustela nigripes; assembly: GCF_022355385.1. Classification (NCBI taxonomy): domain Eukaryota; kingdom Metazoa; phylum Chordata; class Mammalia; order Carnivora; family Mustelidae; genus Mustela; species Mustela nigripes. The sequence continues at coordinate 79,753,443 of NC_081561.1, read as the reverse complement.
GTCTCTGCCAGCATGATCTCAAGGACAGGGCGCCCACCAGAAGAATCCTGTGTTGGGCACAACACCCTGCCATGCTCCGTCATCCCTGGAGAGGGCCCAGGGCGGGGAGGCCCTGCGGGAATGCTGTGACACCGGTAGCCAACCACTCCTGCCACAGTTTCTCTTGAAAGGGAGATGGGGGTGGCGGGCCTCATCTACAGCTTCCATGGGGGAACAGGACCCCCAGCTAGATGTTATGCAGAGAATACAACACACATCTTTCTCCGTACTCTGCTCCTTGAAAGCCTTTCAAGTTTCCCCTGTGCCCACATAATAACGTCCAAACTCTTCAGCAAAGCATGGGATGTTTTTTCATGATCCAGACACTTTCTGGTCAATTCTATTTCCCACCTTTTCTCCCTAAGCGCCCCACCTGTGTGCATGCCCCCCACGTGCCTCATGCCTTTTTTGCATCCCTGACTTTTCTCACGCCCCCTTCTTTCCTTCTGTGTCTGATTGCCCAGGCCCATCTCAGCTGCAGCACCTGCCAAATCCAATCTGGGTTCTGAGTCCAACCAGAGTCTAAAGAGAGGAATCATGGGAAGTAGGCAAGAAAGAGAAGACTTGGGGGATACAGAATGGAGGTAGAAGCAGTGACGGAACCAATCCCAGTGTCTGGGAAGAGGTTTGTCATAGACCTTCTCCAGCCCCTGGTGTAGTTGAAGAATAACCCTTGAAAAGTGTCCCTCCCCCCACCCTTGGTAGAAACCTGGAATTGCGATCCTCTGGTGTCCCTCTGGTAACTTTCTGTTCACCCTTCAAGAGCCCCACTGGGTCCTGAAACCTGTGCAATCTGCTCTCGTCAATCAGACCGTGTTCATATCCCCTCCTTGGAGCTACGGCAGCATTGCGTACAATGGGGCCCTGGGGCTGTACTGGGCTCTGAACTTCCCCACCACATCTGACGGATCTCTGTATGTCCACACTTGGTAGTAGAGGGTACTCCATACCCAGTACAAGCAGGAGAACAGAACTGTATTTATCATGAATGTTAGAACACATAGCATGTGTTAGAACAGATAGCATGTTAATAATGTATCAATACAGATGATATGTAAAAATTAGAAGGATAGAGGATAGAGAATTCAGAGATCATGTCTGATATATAGACTCATGAGCTTTATCAAGAAAACCAAAAGAGAAAGTTTCAAAAACATGGAAAGTCAACCATCAAGAGGTCAAATGCAGCCTGGATGGGAGGCTAAGATGTACAGTATAAACTACTCATTGTAAGATTTTCAGTCTTGAAGGAGAGGAGAAAGCCAGGGAAGTAGTTCAAGATGGACACATGATTAAGGAGAGGGTGCTGGTTTTCTGTTTAAGATGGAAGAGTTTTGTTTCTGGCAACCAGACTGACAACGTGAAACAAAATAAACTGTTTCTAGGGAATAAAAACTGGGAAGTGAAGTTATTTTGTTTGGAACTCAGGACACTGGTGCAGTGTCTACACTAGCGCAACATGGAAACTTGGAACTGGATGAGAGAAAACTACATCTTAATGCAGACTCACCATACAAACGTAATGGGATGAAAAAGCTGGCTTCAGAAGACTTCATGCATTTTTACCCTCTTTATGTTTAAAAATATGTGCTAAACAAAAGATTGGGAAATCAGAGGGGGAGACAAACCACGAGAGACTGTGGACTGTGAGAAACAAATTGAGAGTTTTGGAAGGGAGGGGGGTGGGGCATTGGGTGAGCCTGGTGGTGGGTATCATGGAGGGCACGTATTACATGGAGCACTGGGTGTGCTGCATAAACAATGAATTTTGAAGCACTAAAAAGAAATAAAATAAAATAAAATAAAATAAAATGGAAAAAAAGGTCTTACTTATGGTACTAATAGTTTGCTAATTGAATTTAATTGAAAAATATTTTATTTATGCATTTCTTTGGGAGCAAGAGAGAGCAAGGGTGGGCGGAGGGGCTGAGGGAGAGGGAGAAGAAGATTCTGCACTGAGTGTGGAGCCCAAGGCAGGGCTCGATCTCATGACCTAGAGATCATGACCAGAGCTGAAACCAGGAGCCAGACGCTTAACGACTGAGCCACCCAGGTGCCCCTAAACAAAAGATTCTTTTGAAATATATACACATGATTCAACTATAAAGAAGAGCAAAGAATAAAATAATACGAAATTCAGGATATTGCTTCGGAGAAGAAGGAAGAGCACACAAGCGCTTCAAATATATTGGAAAGGGTCTAGTTTTAAGATTATGGTTGTTGTACTATTATCCTTTAAACTACGCATATATTTTATATTTCTCCAATATATGTGTGGCATGTTGTATATAGTTTTAAAAATCAAATATAAAGACATAAAAGACTCATGGGCTACATTATATGTAAAAAAAACAAAAAAAGGAGCCATGTTAAAAAGTAAGAAGTGAAAGCTGTGAAAAAACAACTGTAACTGATGGAGGCAGATCCCAGGAGAGAAAGAATTTATGGGTTCCTGAGGTGGGTGAGTTCACCTTGGAGAGGAAGGTCATCTCTTCCCAGAAGCCGGAGAATGATAAAAGGATGAAGACAGGCATGTCTTAGCTTGAAGCAGATCCAACTTATGGTTTTATGTTTTGTCAAAACCCTTCAAACACTGGCAGTTTCACACGGGTCCATCCCAGCAGCGGAGAACTGATGGTCCACTGAGGTCTTAACCATCACAGAGCTGAGCCAGACTGGGAAGCGGGGGGGTGAGGGGACCTGTGGTGGGCGGTGGGAGCAGGCACAGACAGGGATAGGGCAAGCGGTGCCCAGGAGGGAAACTGAATAGTCCAGAAAGTGCACCCGGGCTGGAAGCCACGACATGTTAATGGCACCAGCCCACAAAACTGTGACATCTCCCCCAGCGGGGGTGAGCGACCCAGTTGTCAGAGGTGGGGGACTGAGCACACGGACATGAATGCACACAGCTTCTCACTCTTAGAATGACACTCCTATCAAGACACAAAGTCAACTAATGGGAAATGAGTTGTAAGAAGAAGTAAAAACAAAACAAAACAAAAAAACCTGTGGCGGTAGTGCATTTCAGTAGTAAAAGCAGCTCTGAAAACTTTCTGAAATAAGAAGGATTTCACACAAAAGCCACAGGATGAATGACCCATATCGTCTCACTTAAAAATACAAGTTAGCAAAGATGATATATTTCTTTCAAAATTATGTAATTTTGGGGGTGCCTGGGTGTCCCCGTCAGTTCAGCATCTGCCTCTAGATTTCTGCTCAGGGGTCATGATCTCAGGGTCATGAGGTTGAGCCCCACATCGGGCTCCACACTCGGCGTGGAGTCTGCTTGTCCCTGTCTCTCTGCTCCCCTGCTTGCACACATTCTCTTTCTCAAATAAACAAACAAAATCCTTTTTTTAAATTCTGCAATTTTAAACATATACTTTGTTTCTTCCCATAACGGTCTGACTATCTAAATGACCATCAATGTAAATTAGCAGGAAAAATTCCCTTGATATTAAAAAGAGGGCTATTTCTGGACATAATTTATAAAATAATCTTAATAACCAGGAAGAATTCATCATTACAGTATCTAGAATTTCCTTGGTATGAAAGTGGTATCTGTGTTGGCCATTCATTCTGTCTGAACAACTGGCAAATAAATCTGTGAGCCGCTGTTCTTTTAAAAGTAATTCTGTAACATTCTTGTGAATTTTTGTCACATTAACAACAGGGTTTGAGTTAATAAGTAGTGATCCCTAATGCAGCCACATTTCAGATATCCCTCAGAACAGACAGGACTGCTGATGAGAGGTGCCCAAGACAGAACTTTCCACTAACGTGCTTTTTTCCCAAGTGTTTTCACCTGGTGTGGCTGCACCAAGATAAAAGAAGTGGTGTGGCCCATGACTGAAATAATACGAAGGGAAGCCACTGCAGATTTGAAGGATGGCGGATGGTAAATAGGACTAAGATGCAAAAGTTAAGGAAGAAGAGCCAAGAGAGGATAGAGAAATGACGTGAAAAAAAACACTCTTGTATACAACTAAGGAGGTTGGTTAGGCAATATTTTCATAATCACTTAAAAAGTGATTATAAAAATAAAATTTCTAATAGATGAGCAAGTACTTCACTTCATCTAATGCGTGTTTTCTTTTTTAAAAAAATATTTTATTTATTTGACTGAGAGAGAGAGGAAGCACAAGCAAGGGGAGCAGAAGGCAGAGGGAGAGGGAGAAGCAGGCTCCCCACTAATTAAGGAGCCTGATGAGGAGCTCAAGGCAGGTTAAGGCAGACACTTAACCAACTAAGACACCCAGGTGCCTCCTAACACATGTATTCTTAATAAATCTTGTGTATCAAATCCTTGTAAAATTAAGCAAATTGTAAACCTAGGATTTATAGAAATTCCTCAAGGTGGTGATGAGTGGTTTAAACTGCACACAGTATAGATTTCCCTTTTGCTCCTGCAGCATATTTCACAATAAAAGCTATACATTTTGAAAAATCTTGGTTATGTGATATGCTAAAGGACAAGCTCCAAAGGGAAAGGGAAAATATTGAATATAGAGAAAGAGAGGCGAAATTAATGTAGTCGCATTCTGAAAGAGAAAAAGGGAATATGAAATCTTGAGATGGTTACGCAAGCCCCGGCTCCACCCTGCAGCTGGAGGTGGAGTGGAAAGGAGGCAGGAGGAGAGAAGGATGAGCCAAGCTGCTATTAGGGTGAATCAGAGGCCAGTGCTGATGCCGCAGGGAAAAAACAGGTCAGGTATATGCAATTTTGTAGGGATCGATCTCAGAAGCCAAAATTATCACCCCCTAATTCTTTTCTGGAACACAACAGGTAATCAATACATGTTGACTGAATAATGAACAAAAAAATTAAGTTTCATTAAAGTTGAACAGATGCCCAAATAACCCTCATTAAGTGTAATAAAAAGTCCTTTGTAAATCTTACCCAATTAATCATAAATCTCAAGTAATATGTAAATAGAACAATTGGCTGTGAGTTTTGTATTTCTTTCCTTCAGATTTATTTTAGTCTCTTAATATTTTTTCCATTTTTTACTCAATTGTGTCCTATTTTCCATGAACAGTGTTGTAGTCTCTCCACTGGAAGCAGTGTCTGAATTCTAATTCCTTGAGAATTGCTTGTGTTTCACTTCAAAGTTTCATTATTTTTATTGTTTTAAGTGTATAACTTCCCCCCCTATTTATTCTGGGAAATGTTATTTTTACTAATGTTCCATTTGCTTATTATATGAATTACTCATGACAAGTTAGAATTTTTTCTGTTAAAAGCACTTCACAAATTCCTTAAGTATTTTAGTCATAGTAAGAAAGCCAAAATCCATTAAGTTTTTTTGTTAAGAAAAGCTATGAATATATAAAATTTAAAATTCTTACACGGCAAAGCCACTGTAGTCAAGTTTAGAAGACAAACTGCAAACAAAGAAAAGTTGCAACATATAGAACAGGCAAAGGAATACTGTCCCTTCTATATATAAAGAGTTCTTAGATATCAATGGTTAGGGGTTCTTGGCTGATTCAGTCAGTACAGCATGTGACTCCCAATCTCAGGGTCATGAGTTCAAGCCCTAGGCTGGGCATGGAGCCTACCTGAAGGAAGGATGGAAGGAAGGCAAGAAAAAAGAAGGAAATCAATGGTTAAAAACAACGATGGCAACAATACTCCATTGGAAAAACAGAATATAATAGAACATAAACAGGCAAATTTACAAAAATTTGAAAAAAGTTATTAACACAGAGAAAATGTCCAACCTTATGCCAAGTGAAGTCATGACATATCATTTTTTAAAAGATTTTATTTATTTGACAGAGAGAGAGAGAGAGAGAGAGAGATCACGAGTAGGCAGAGAGACAGGCGAGAGAGAGAGGGAAGCAGGCTCCCTGCTGAGCAGAGCGCCCGATGCGGGGCTCAATCCCAGGACCTGAGACCACGACCTGAGCCGAAGGCAGAGGCTTAACCCATTGAGCCACCCAGGCACCCATGACATATCATTTTATACCTATCAAATTTACACGGTTAAAACAATTGAAAAGATGCAGTGATGGAGAAGTGTGGAGTAAGCATGGGCCTGGGAAGATACTGGGAGGATAACAGTGTCATAATACGTATCCAACTTTAAAAATGTGTACATCCTTAGACCCACTGATTTCCTTTCCAGGCATTTATTCCACAAAGTCAGGTACGTGGGATAAGAAAACACTGATGTAAGTTTTAAAATATAGAATCAAATGCTCTAAACAATCAGATACAAACATATACAGCAAAAGTACAAAAACAGGGAGGTGAAGGCTTTATGAAGTACCAGTTACTTCCAAGGAGGGAGGGTAGAGCATGGGATGTAATAGGAGGGGGTTTCCAATGGCACCCGAAACTTTTTCCTTTTTTTTAATATAACCTTAAAAATATATATATTTATTTATTTATTCATTTGAGAAAGAGAGAGGGTGCTAGTGAGAGGGACAGGGGGAGGGGAGAGAATCCCAAGCAGACTCCCTGCTGAGCACAGAGCCCAACACGGGGCTGGATCCCAGGACCCTGAGATCATTATTACCCAAACCGAAATCAAGAGTGCAAGCAAGTTCATAACTAAAGTCTGTCTGATACTTTCCTTTGCAAATTATTCTGAAATCAAATATCCCTTCTCACTGTTTTCATATGTATTCCAGGGAGGAAAACGGAACATTATAAGCTTGGTATCCCTGCCCTTTTCAGAAATGCCATCAAAAACGACAGTCTTTTCAATAAATGGTGCTGGGAAAATTGGACAGCTATGTGTAGAAGAATGAAATTCAACTATTCTTTTATACCATACACAGCGATAAACTCAAAATGGATAAAAGATCTCAACGTGAGGTGGGACGCTATCAAAATCCTAGAGGAGAACATAGGCAGTAACCTCTTCGACACTGGCCACAGCAACTTCTTTCAAGATATGTCTCCAAAGGCAAAGTAAACAAAAGTGAAAATGAACTTTTGGGACTTCATCAAGATCAAAAGCTTCTGCGCAGCAAAGGAAAAGTCAACAAAACAAAGAGACAACCCACGGAATGGGAGAAGATATTCACAAATGACAGTACAGATTAAGGGCTGATATCTAAGATCTATAAGAACTCCTCAAACTCAACAAACACACAACAGATAATCATGTCCAAAAATGGGCAGAAGACATGAACAGGCACTTCTCCAAAGAAGACATACAAATGGCTAATAGACACATTAAAAAATGTCCATCATCATTAGTCATCAGGGCGATTCAAATCAAAACTACATTGAAATACCACCTTACACCAGTTAGAACAGCCAAAATTAACAAGACAGTAAACAACCTGTGTCTGTGTTGGAGAGGATGTGGAGAAAGGGGAACGCTCTTACACTGTTGGTGGGAATGCAAGGTGGTGCAGCCACTTTGGAAAACAGTGTGGAAATTTCTTAAGAAATTAAAAATAGGGTTACCCTATGATCCTGCAATTGCACTACTAGGTATTTATCCCAAAGATACATATGTAGTGAAAAGAAGGGCCATCTCTATCCCAATGTTCATAGCAGCAATGGCCACAGTAGCCAAACTGTGGAAAGAGCCAAGATGCCCTTCAACAGTCGAATGAATAAAGAATATATGGTTCAGAGTGCCTGGGTGGCACTCTGGGTGCCACTCTGGGTGGATTAAGCCTCTGCCTTCAGCTCAGGTCATGATCTCAGGGTCCTGGGATTGAGTCCCGCATCCACCTCTCTGCTCGGCAGGGAGCCTGCTTCCTCCTCTCTTTCTCTCTCTGCCTGCCTCTCTGCCTACTTGTGATCTCTCTGTCAAATAAATAATTAAAAACTTAAAAAAAAAAAGAAGATATGGTTCATATATACAATGGAATATTACGCCTCCATCAGAAAGGATGAATACCCAACTTTTGTATCAACATGGACGGGACTGGAAGAGATTATGTTGAGTGAAATAAGTCAAGCAGAGAGGGTCAATTATCATATGGTTTCACTTACTTGTGGAACATAAGGAATAACATGGAGGACATTAGGAAAAGGGAGGGAAAAATGATATCAGAGGGGGAGATGAACCATGAGAGACTGTGGACTCTGAGAGACAAATTGAAGGTTTTGCGGGGGTGGGAAGGGGTGAGGCTGGTGGTGGGTATTATAGAGGGCACATATCGCCTGGAACACTGGGTGTGGTGCACAATGAATTTTGGAACACTGAATTTTATTTTTTTATAAAATTAAATAAAATTTAGAAAAAAAGAATCATTGTCTTAGATAACCATGCTATTATACCCTCTGTATTTTAACTGCCATTATGTGTAGCATTTGCTTTAAATCCAAACGTGGATTGAGCGTGAGTTACCTTCTTGAATACATAACACAATCTGGCCAAGGTGTGTGGCAGACCTGTTCTACCATCATTACCAACAAAACCTTCTCCATCCAACCAATGAATTTAGAAGCAATTGTTATGAACTGAAATGCAGTTTCATTAACCTTATATTTAAAAAATAAAAAAAAAACACGTCCTGATACAGGTTTAACAAGAGCTTTTTAAAAATTACTTAATTGAGCATTTAAGATTCTCAACCAGAACCTAAAAGATTCTCTGAGCTACTTTTATTCAAATTAGTTGTTTATATACTCATTCCCTCTGAAGAAACAATTTGGGAGCTCTGTTCTTCCTGAGTGTGCCTTTCACAAATCTGCTACTAATGTTTCAAATAGTAGAATAGAACAGACTGTCCAGGGCTGGCCATTGGAACTGATTTTCCAAGCCTCCAAAATTACAGATTGATTTTGACGTGTTTCAGCTGGCTGGCATTTCAACTAAGGTTCCAGCCACTGGGGAGAGGGGAAATCAACTGAAGTGACCCCTTTTCCAGGAACCTCAGTCCAGCTACAGGAATTATAACCAGTCCCTCCAGGATGGTGACATAGCTAGCCAGAATTGGTTTTGGAGGGGAATTGGGGAGAAGATCTTATTTTGTTCCCTCCTCTATGCAGAATGAACTATGAAGGCGGATAACTTGTATCTAATACATCACTGAGAGCCTACAACTTGCAAAACATTACAATACAATGAAAACAATACAGAACAAAGAGAGGAGACCAGAATCCTAGTATAGTATTTAGCACGTGCCAAAGGGGTGATTTCGGGCAAATCACTTAAGTATGCCTCGCCCAACTTCCTCAGCTGGGCATAGATCACACTAACTTCCAGATCCTAAACATGCTTACAAGTTAAAGATTTCACGATTCAGTGTTCGCTAAAGGGTCCTCTGACTTTTGCAAGCAGGCAAGTGAATCACGCTCACTGTCCTCTATTACCCAGCACTGTACCCTCTATTCCCAAGAGACAATTTCTAACATCCCATACCCCCTGGAAGCTGCAGAGTGTAAATTCAGCCTTCATTCCAATACTTTGTACATACCTTTTGACATCTTAACACAGCATAAGGCATGCCAAAAAAATAAATTAGGAGGGGCATTGTCAGTCAGACATGAAGAAATGAGGATCATGTGCCAAAAAATGTCCTCTCACATATAAAGAAACTGGTAATTGGAAGTAAGAGGAATCCCCCGCCTCCCGGAGCAGACTGTGCAGAGGCGGGGCGTCCCTGCCAACACCCCAACCTTTGCCAGAAGCAGAAGCAGCGTGGGGTGGGGGGAGAAGAGAGCTCTTCCACCCCTGCTACTCTGAGTATTTGCAGGGATTCATTCCAGTTCCTGGCAGGAACCTGTTGGCAGAAGCAACCATGCGCTTCTGCAGGAACGGAAGGGAATTTCAATAGGATAGTTGTGAAATGGCAAAATCATCTCAAGCCTTGAGAGAGGTTCCTTCTCGCCTGTCGGTTCAATGTCTTCCTTGAGGTGGTCCAGATCTTACAGACTCGAGGCTGGGTTTAGCAGGATGCTGGCTCCTTCGACACACAATAGGCAAGAGCCAAATCTTCCGGGGGTTGGTATAAGGTTTTGAGACGTGGACAAATATTGACTTCAAACCCTGACAACTGATTCACAAGTACAGTTTGTTGAATCATTACATACAACTAGCGCTGTGACTTCATTGTTATTTCGCCTCAAAAACAAAGCGCTGTGCAAATCATGGGAACGGAAATTCGTTCATTAGCCTAATGGAGGAGAGCTATGTGGTGCTGAATCGGTAAGATCAGAAAAGAGAGAAAAATCCCTTTTCAGAAGGTGAGATGAGATTTTGAAAGATGGAACATAGTCAGAGGCTTTTCAAATGTGATTTATGAAAGGAGACATTTTGGCAATGTACCAACATGTTCCTTGTCCAATCAGAACAATATGGGTTCCTTCAAAGAAACCATCGTTTAAAGGGTTAGTACTGTTACACAGTGATGTTTTGGTCACCTCCTTAGTGCCAAGAAAACTGGGGGCCACGTTTCCCTGCTTTACATCACAGACGTGAAAAATAATCTTCATGATTAAAAAAAAAGGGGGTTCTTGAGACTGTTGTTTTTAGCAGGAAACTAGTTTTTGAAATGCTCAGGCAGAAAATGACAAAATACTGGCACGTTTTGCAGGCTGATGTCACGTGATCGTGAAGCAGCCTGGCCTCTTGAACATGATCTTTGATCAGGCTCTTTCCATGAAGCTGTTATTGACACTGGAGGCTTTGAAGCTGGTGTAAAATATCTACCCACCACACATCTGCCTCTGATGTTTCAGCTGGTCACTTCTGGTCCCCAGGCAATGACATGACTCCATCTGTTGAAAAATTATTTCGTCTCTATTGCCCTAACGCTAGGTACATATCTTTTTAAATAGCACTCTTATAAGAATTGATTTATTTTTTCTTTTGCTATTTCTCCCTCTTAAGATCTAGTTCCTTGAAGTCGGAGGCAATAAAGGGAGGCAGCACACCTTAACACCCAGACCCCCTGGTATTTCTTCTGCTACCTATTACAGATTATCTCACTCAGCTAGGACTTCTTTCTTGATCTCAGCATTAAGATTCTGTTTTAGATTCTGTATCTATGGATCTCCTGTTTCTATCCAATAAAGATACCTGCATGGTTTCTTCATTCCTAATTTCTGCTGGTTAATTCCATCAATTCATTCTAACTCAACTGTTCTGTACTTTGCTAAGTCTATACTGCCTGATTCACTCCTACAGAACCCTAGCTTTATTTGAATAGTTATTAAACATTTACTAAATGCCAAGAAATGGGCTATGCATCATAGAAAACCAAAATGAATAGGAAACCAAAACGAGTGTGATGTCAAGAAGTCACAACATAGTGGGGGACACAATCAAGAAACATGAGTTATCCTTGGTAAGTGCCAGAAGACACACAAGCAAGGAGTGCTGGCGTGGTAACAGGCACATGGTGCAACAATGATCTCAGAGGGCGGTGACCAAGTGGAGGGTGACCATTGCTTCTAAGATGAAGAGATGGCCGTGCTCTGTCTTAAAGAGCAGATGTTCGTTCAACGAAAAAGAGAAAAGAAAACAAGGAAGAGGGAACAGCCGGCATAGGCATGGAAGCCTGAGGGGCTGGCACGGTGAGGTCAAGATGTTATCCATGGTGAGAAAGGTAAGTAGGAGGCACATCACAAAGGGCCATCTACATCATGCTGAAGGCTAACCTTGGTCATGAAGGCAATGGCCAACACTAAGGAATCTGTGTGTCCAGGGACCAGGCAACAGACAGACAGACAGACTGGGTAAAACTGGAGGCAGAAAGGCCAGTTTGTTCAAGCATGTTTTTCAAAGATAACAGCATCTATCATTTATTAAGCAGAAAAGGCATTTTTCCCCGCCCTGATTTACATGCATTATTTCATTTAAGCAATTTGCACACATTATATCTCATGTAATCTTCACAACAGCCCTGAGAGATCAGTATCCATCTGACAGATGAAGAAAATGAGGCAACAAGAGGAGAACCCATCTGCAGAAGGTCACTGAATCATCAGGGGCAAAGGAAGATTCTGATTCCAGATCCCAGCACTAGGGCTGGGACGGCTTTGCTCCCCGGGATAAAGAATCCTGAAGGAAGCTGAACAGGAGCAAGGAAGGAACACGATGTGCTCAGGCCTTTTCACGCCAGGTTTCTGGTTTTGGAGTTTGTGACATATACAAGAGGAGCTCTCCAGGGGCTAGAAAATGTGATTCTGGGATTAATAGAGAGGTTCTAAGCTAGAGACACATATTTGGGGATTTTCAGGGAATAGACGGTTGGAGCCCAGCTGCGGAAGGTGTTCCAGGGTTTAAGGGAGAGAGAGAGATCCCTTTGATCTCTGCCTGGACTTTGAAGCCCAGAGTCTCAAGTCTTCAATCCCAAATTAACATCTACTTTGAGTAGACAAACTGCACCATTCTATCCATGATCACAGCATAGGGGAGAGGAGCATATGAAAAAAAGATGGTGACATTAATGGTTTCAGGAAAAGAGTTCTCGGGAGATGATGAACGCTTGCTATTTTGGTTCCCCCCAAAACAAAACCCACGACACAGAATGGACCAATACAATTATTATGTTTCTTCCTCTTTAGATATCTTTTCCTCCTTCTCTATTGGTTTCTCTTCTACTAGTGTGGGGATGGTAGCTCAGAGAGAGAGATGCAGTGCTGCCTGTAGGGACTGGCTGTCTATTGGGAGGGGCACAGAAAAAATAACGATCACGTGGCGAAGCGCAGAATGCCCTATGTCTGCTGTGGACCACAGTGTTCACCCTGGGACAGCTCTGTGCCTGGGACAAGAGACAATGTCTGGAGACATTTTCATTGCTACAATAAATCTATAACAAAAATTGGAAGAGGGTGTTACCAAATCTAATAAGTAGAGGCTAAACATCTTAAAATGCACAGGATGGGGGCGCCTGGGTGCCTCAGTCAGTTAAGTGTCTGTCTTGCTCAGGTCATGATCCCAGGGTCCTGGGATTGAGCCCCACGTCTGGGCTTCCTGATCAGCGAGGAGTCTGCTTGTCTCTCTCCCTCTGCCCCTCGTGCTCTATCTCTCACTTTCTCTCTCTCTAAAATAAATAAATAAAATCTTTAAAACACACACACGCACACACAAGATGATCTCCCACAACCAAGAATTGTCTGGTCCTCATTGTAACTAGTGTGGAGGCTGAGAAATCCTGCTGTAATGAAGGAGAGGGCAGAGGAGACCAAACCCTTAAGGCTGCCTTGGAATACCAGAGCAACCCCAGAACACTGCAGCTGACTCCAGAAGAAGGAATCTGCCAGCAGTGAGGCAATATCTGATGTTAGTGGACCTCTGCTCCTTACTGGGCAGTATTTTTTTTCCCACAGTCCCAATCCACTATCAGCATTCATTAAGCACCTACTGTATGCAATGTATTATCCCAGCTATGTGGGGGAGAGACGCATAAGAAAGATTCTGCCCCTTTAAGCATTTGAAGAATACTAATTCTTGTCAAGCTTTCTCATACTTTACTATTTAAACCTCACAGTGATCCTATGAAATAGTTGGTACTAGTCTTGCTCTGTAAATTCAGATACAGCTTACTGAGACTGAAGACGTACTTCAGACCACAGAGAAAGAGGCAGAGCAGCTCTGAATGCCTCACACACACTCCCCCTGCCCTCTGCGTGACAGCATCCAACATAGGTGTGTCACCTTTACAAGACATGGTCATCAGGGCTGGTCAGTCCAGGAAAATGTGACACATTCAGATTCTCTCTAAAGCTACAGTCAAGAACTTCAGAATGCTTCTTGGTTAAAATTAGATGACTGGGGGTTTAATAATATATCACTTTTCCAGGATCCAAACAACGGAGATAAAATAAATAAAACCATTATGATTTATAATCATGTCCATCAAGCCATGAGATTTTTTTAATCAAAGAAAGATTACAGTCAAAAATAGTTCGGGGACTCGTTGAACATCTCATTTGTTTTACTTTTTGAAACGTGATGAAGCATTTAGAGCAACTCTGAGCTGTCTAGAACATCTAAAAAACCAAAACACTTATTTCTGACCATTCTTGACAAGTGCTTAATGCCCTTGGAAGCAGAATAACGTTTATTAGTAACCCTTAAGTGTCAGCATGAGCCATTTTTATAAAGTCATTTTTATACTTCTTTTTTTTAACAATTTTTTTTAAATTTTATTTATTTGACAGAGATCACAAGTAGGCAGAGAGACAGGCAGAGAGATAGAGAGGGGGGGAAGTAGGCTCCCTGCTGAGCAGAGAGCCTGATGTGGGGATTCCAGGAGCCTGGGATCATGACCTGAGCTGAAGGCAGAGGCTTTAACCCACTGAGCCACCCAGGCACCCCAGGCAATTTTTATACTTCTTCAGTAATTGGTATTAACAAAGAAGTGGGGGGGGAGACCCTATAGTTTCATTATAACAAAGGGAGCTCATGAAATGAAATTAGCCCATGGAATATTGAACTTACATCCCTTACAAAGTACAACTGACCTGGAAATTTTACTCAGAAATGTTTAAATTTTTGAGATCTGAAAATGAGCAAATCATCAGAATCAACTGATGGTATTAAAATCTGGCTTGCGAGCTTCTGTATCTAAAATTACTAGCTTCTTAAAACTCTCAAGAGTTATATCACTGCTTTCCCTTATCATGTTAAACATCTTTGGCTGGGATCCATAGGAATACTGTGTATCACTTTCAAGTCTATAACACCTTTTTTTCTCTCATTTTTTTCTGATATAATGATAGAGTTGTGGGTTGAGAGAGACGACATAAGTGTCAAAGAGCAAAAGCTCTAGTGACAACCTGGTAAGCAACCAAGGGTAAGTTCCTTCATTTTTCTAGAATACTCTTAGATGGAGAATTGTTATCTCACAGGGGTGCTCGCTTCGGCAGCACATATACTAAAAAAAAATGTTATCTCACAGGGTACAGTGAGAATCAAATGAGAAGGCATGAACAACGTACCTAGCAAAGTACACAGAGTACACACTAACAAATGTTAGACGTTTCCTTCACAGAAAGATGAAATTCAGGTTCTAAAGTAGTTGTCATGTTATACAGTCCTTCACATTGGAAATGGCTACCTTTCACAGGAGTCCCGGACAGGGGAGTTGGCTTGGTGATGTACAGTTCCTGGTCCTAGCTCTCCTTAAATGCTTTTTTGTCAGGCTCATAGCTCTCTTCCCCTAATGGTACAAACACCAAATATCTATTCTCCATATCAGTATTCCCAGCACATACCTCCACTGCCCTTCTCAAAATCTACACTTGGTGATTCTGGACAACGGAACATACCCTGGGCTGAGACCTAGAAGATGGCTCCCACCCTAGTCTGGTTCCTGCTTCTCCAAGCCTTGCTACATGACTGAGTGGTCTTTGTGGATCTTTGTTTCCTCGTTTGTAAAATCAGAGGACTATTCAAATACAACAATCTATAATGTAACCCACAATTTATTCTAAGGTCCTAATTTGTTGAGAGACAATGAAAATATCATTGACTTACCTACTTATGCAGCTAGACTATAGCAGTATTTTCATATTATATCGCTTTTATTTTATATAAAATGTGTTTTATTTTATATTTATATTAATGCATCTTTATCAGATAAATGGATCTTTTTTCAAAAAAATAAGTTTGCTTGACTTTTCCTTAAACAATAATGATTAGTTTTAAAATTACTGCCATTTAGGGGAGCCTGATGGCTCATTTCTTGGAACATGAGACTCTTGATCTCAGAGTTGTGGGTCTGAGCCCCATAGTGGGTGTGGAGATTACTTAAAATAAAATCTTTAGAAAAAAATATTGCCATGTAGTGATATGCTGAATGCAATGAGCTAAGTGGTTTTATAAATTTATAAGTTTTACACAGTGGTTAACATAGCTCATATAAACCAAAATAAATGAGTTTTCAGTAAGGGCATTCAAATGCTTTTTTTTTTTTTTCCAGTCTCGGTAATTTAAGTGTTTATAATGGAGCGATGCATGTATATGTTAAGTTAGAATTATTTTAAAAATCGGGTATCAGGGAGCCTGGGTGGCTCAGTGGGTTAAAGCCTCTGCCTTCCGCTCAGGTCATGATCTCAGGGTCCTGGAATGGAGTCCCAAATCGGGCTCTCTGCTCGGTAGGGAGCCTGCTTCCCCCTCTCTCTCTACCTGCCTCACTGCCTATTTGTGATCTCTTTGTCTGTCAAATAAATAAATAAAGTCTTTTTAAAAAAATTAGGTATCTACTTACAGACATAAGCATTAATAGTCATTGTTTCTGGTGACAAGATTGAGAAAGCATGATTACTGAATTATGACACTCACTAGAAGAATCAATCATCTCCTCAGACATAGAAGCAACAAAGATACATGAATTTTGACTATAAAGTACTATACATGAATGCAAATGTACATCAGCAAGAATACAGGTCAATCACATTGACAGAAACAGAATCTACCTAAGCGATGAGTTATTCCACTCTGAGGACAGGTCCCATTTTCTCCAAGGACAGACATATCATCTCTCTTCAGAATTCATTCTGGGCATTATGAAATTACTTTGGGAGCATCTATATTTAGATAATTTCCTAATGTTGCAGGTTTAAGCACATTTCCTTTTAAATTGTTTTCTTCCTAAAGAGGAAGATAGCGGATTCTTACACATTCGAAAACCATTACTATAAACTGTCTGTTCCCCAGAATCCTTTCCCACTTTCCAACTTCTCAGTCAAGCCTTAGTTCTCATCTAAAAATTCACCTCCTTCACCGCCTTCTTGATATGAAGACGGCTGAAGGGGTCATAATCTCCAAAGGACCTCCACTAGTGTACAATAATAAAGTTACTGAATTTTGGGGCACCTGGGTGGCTCAGTGGGTTGAGCCTCTGCCTTCGGCTCAGGTCATGACCCCAGGGTCCTGGGATGGAGCCCTGCGTTGGGCTCTCTGCTCAGCAGGAAGCCTGCTCCCCCTGCCCCCCCGTCTGTCTCTCTGCCTACTTGTGATCTGTCAAAAAAATAAATAAAATCTTTGAAAAAAAATAAAAATAAAAATAAAGTTATTGAATTTTAAAATTTTATTCTCCTTCCTGAATGGCCCTTGCCATTCTCCCTCCCACACTATTCATTAGGAACACTTCAATCTGTGAAGCAGAAACTAAGTGTAAGCTCGATGCTCAAAGACCCCGGGTCGCCTCTCACTTCTGTGTTCTTTCCCATCTTCACAAAAGGACTTAAAAATGGCCTTCCCACAGACAAAGAAGAAAAAACAAACAAACAAAAACAGAAACAAAAACCAGAAATGGGACAGGGCTCTAAACCAGCCTAGTCAGTTTAAACTTCAAGTCCAGTTGCGCATGTATGACGAATGCATGTGTACATGTATGACACGTATGACCATTCCAGGGAAAGATGCTAATGGGTAAGGAAACGGAGTCGGGATGCTGGTCTACAATCCCCTCTAGATGTGAATCCCCTTGACTCAACCAACTGCAACAAACCTGAGAAGCCATGTGTCCAAGTTCACGTGACTGCACTCACTTTGAAAGATACAGCTTTCCCACCCTTCCAAAAACTCTGTCCAAACAGAAACACTTGTTTTGCTACGCAGAAATGATGGGCGCTTCTGCAAACACCTTTCGTATTACTGTATCACGTTTATTACAAACACAAGAAGCCAGGACGACCGTCACAGACAGGTGATCCCTCACGCTTCATTTCCAAGCATCTCAGCATCTTGCCCCTGCCACCTCCGAGTGAGAAAGGCACACTGTCACCAAATGATAGCGCTCCGCAGCATCTTAGGGGCCAAATCCTCTTAGAATCGATAATTAAGAGGGACCCTCTTCCTCCCACTCGTTTTAATAGCATTAAGGGATTACTGACAATGAGCTGGGCTGTGTGACTGCCTCCCCACATGGAAAGGGATCAGGTTTAGAAATAGGTTCTCCAAGGGCGAGAGTCTGGGACTACTGCGGGTAATCTGTAAAAGGACCTGGCCTTCCAAGCCTGGGGTGAAGAAACAGGAACACTGCCTTCTGACACAGTGTTAAAATAACAGCATTGTCATGCAAGGCAAATCTGTTTTATCAGAGGATATTCTAAAGTCATTATCTGTTGAGATTACATTTTTTTCATTTTTTAATAGTTTCTTCCTTTCTTTTTTTTTTGGGGGGAGGGTGAAAAAAAATATTTCAATGCTAATTACCTAGAGGAGATTCTGAAGACCCAAGCTCTGTTTTCTGTCCTGGAACGCTGGTGTAGGGAAGGGACAGAGACCAGGCACTGCGGTCCTCGTGCTCTGAAAAGCCGATCAGTTCCCGTGTGCCTGTCTTTATGGCTGACAAGAACACTGCTGCCTTTAGGAGCTCTGAACAGAAACCACAGAAGGTGCAATTCCAGTCACTCTGACAAACCTGAGCTCAGTGTTCAGCTCTGTCGCAAGCAAACGGAGGGGCTACTCATGGTCACAGACTTGACAGCCCATACGTGCCGTTGCACAGAGGTCTCTCCCCTGTCCCTCTCAGCCTTCCCCAGAGCTTCAAGGCACGGGACCAGTCCCTGCTGGGGTCCCAGTTTTACTCTGTTAGAGAGTAAAATTTCCCTTTCCGGGATGGGGCTTGGGAGGAGCCAAGAGAATGGAAATCAGAAAGTTCTTCCAGTACTTCAGGCAGTTTTCCCTACGACCACACATCAGTTGTATAAACCCAGACACAGATTCCTAAGTGATACGAAGAATACAGGTAAACTCTAGATAAGAAACAACAAATGTTGGAGGGGCTGTGGAGAAATGGGAACCATCTTAAACTATTGGTGGGAATGCAGGCTGGTGCAGAAACAGTGCAGAAGTTCCTCAAAACATTAAAAATAGAGCTATCCTATGACCCACCAATTGCACTACTGGGAGTTTGCCCCAAAGATACAGATGTAGTGAAAAGAAGGGCCACAAGCACCCCAATGTTCCTAGCAGCAAAGTCCACAATAGCCAAACTGTGGAAAGAGCTGAGATGTCCTTCAACAGACGAATGAATAAAGAAGATGCAGTCCATATATACAATGGAATATTACTCAGCCATCAGAAAGGATGGATACCCAACTTTCGCATCAACATGGACAGGACTGGAAGAGATTACGTTGAGGAAATAAGTCACGCAGAGAGAGTCAATTATCACATGGTTTCACCTACTTGTGCAGCATAAGGAATAACGTGGAGGACATTAGGAGAAGGAAAGGAAAAGGAAAGAGGGGAAAACCGGAAGAGGAAACAACCCATGAGAGACTGTGGACTCCGAGAGACAAACTGAGAGTTTTAAAAGGGCAGGGAGTAGAGGGATGGGTTGGCCCGGGGTGGGCATAAGGAGAGCACGTGCTGCAGGAAGCACGGGGTGTTACACACAGACAAGGAATCATGGAACGCGCCATCAAAAACTAATGATGTATTTTATGGTGACTAACATAACACAATTTTAAAAAAAACAACTCTATGGGCGCCTGGGTGGCTCAGTGGGTTAAGCCGCTGCCTTCTGCTCAGGTCATGATCTCAAGGTCCTGGGATCGAGTCTCACATCGGGCTCTCTGCTCAGCAGGGAGCCTGCTTCCCTCTCTCTCTCTCCCTGCCTGCCTCTCCGCCTACTTGTGATTTCTCTCTGTCAAAAAAATAAATAAAATCCTTTAAAAAATTAATTAAATTAATTAATTAATTAAAAAACCCAACTCTATATAATTCAAGATTAAGAGCTCTCCCCTCGCAAATAGCCAGTCTTGGCCCAGAATATCAGTAAGATTTCAGGAAAAAGGGGGAGGGGGCAGAGTTTCTTTCTCAATGGAAGGATAATTTTCTCAACCAGGCATTTTTCACTCAAAACACGGCCAGAGGGCCAAAGGGAGTTCCCTAAAAACTTACCTGAAAATCCTTCTTGTAGTTGATAGTCATGGGAGACTGCTTATGAGTTGGTTGCTGCTTAGACTCCCAGGGAAGTGTTTTCAAAAGGGATGCAAGATCCCAGGTTGCAAGGTGATAAGCCTTCTCCTGCTCCAGCTGAAGCATCACGGAACTTTCAAGTTAAAGTAGTGCAAAGAAGTTAATTTTCTCTTTAGACCAACGAGCTCCTAACTGGCGTCTTCTTGGGGGGATCTTGGTGGAGACCAAAGAACTGGAGAAACCAGACGCAATCCCATTCAACAGCTTCCTCTACAAACCCCATCAACCTATTCTTACGGTGCCTGTTCAGCCAGAGCGACCTATCTTTCCTTCCCACTCAAATTATTTACTGGAGGAGCTTTGATTTGGCAAAATAAGATAACTGCTTGATGAAATAAGGTTAATAGGAGAAATGGTCTGACAAATCCCCAACAATAAACTCTGTTTAGAATGTAAACAAACTCTGTTAGATCACAGGAAGAACAGATTATAAAAATGGCCATAAAAAGCTGATGAGCCCTCCTAGGGCCCCAGGCGGGTTTCTCCACTCCCCTCCAGCACAGGCACCTGGCAGGGAGCCATGGACCTCCTCCTTCCTTGCAGTGACAGTGACGTTAAAGATTTATTATTGTGATCTCTGTAACTTGTAACGCCCCAAAAGCACACGCATGGAGCTCCATGTTCGCAATGCAAATTCCCTTTCCAGATAAAGACTGGTTTTCTTCTGACTGCTTGCTTCTGTATTTATAATCAAAAGTTTATTAAAAATGACTGGGTTTCTTATGTTTCTAATGAGACAAGAGGCTGTACTAAAAAGAAATCCTTTTGCAAAAAGACAGTAAGTAAAAGTACTCCAAATACAAACATTGGTGATATGAGAAAAAAAGCAAAAATCATCCTAAACTGTCTGACATGCTAAAGCTTCTAACAAGAAGAAAAGATCCCATCAGGAAACTTCAGGGAAGAGTCATCTGCTCCCTGACAAGTTCACTTATGTGTGATTTGCTTATCACTTCAACTGTGAAGCTTGATAGAAAATGCCAAAAGATTCAATGATGCCTCTGGGAAACGTGCTTTTCTTTCCTGAATCAAGGAAATTGCAAAGGAAAGCTCTAAATGTCACAGAATTAATATTCTTTTTTTTTATTAATTAAAAGCTATAATTTAAAAACAGAGGTAACAGAGGTACCTGGCTGGCTCAGTCAGAGGAGCAGGTGATCTTGATCTCGGGGTTGTGAGTTCAAGCACCACATTGGGCATAGAGATTACTTAAAAAATAAAATCTTAAAAAATATGTGTGTGTGTGTGTGTGTGTGTGTGTGTGTGTGTAAAAAATATACGTTAACAGAACATCATGCAGGCTTTAGAAAAGTATGATTACCAAAACTTCAGTAACATGACCACTCTTAATAAACTCAAAGAAGTACATTCTGGGTGGCTCAGTGGGTTAAGTCTCTGCTGTCAGCTCAGGTCATGATCCTGGAGTCCTGGGATTGAGCCCTACATTGGTCTCTCTGCTCAGCAGGGAGCCTGCTTCCCTTCTCTTTCTCTGCCTGCCTCTCTGCCTACTTGTGATCTCTGTCAAATAAATAAATAAATAAAATCTTAAAAAAAAAAAAAAAGAAGTACGTTCTGAAAGGATAAGTTTATTTTATATAAAACACTGATAAAACCAACTCATTATGTTCAGAAAGTACATACAAAGTGATTTCTTCTTTTTTCAGATGATGTGAATAAATTCTTCCTCCACACTCCTTGGGTCAACTGGCCCTCAAAGTATGAATATTTATCAGAATTATTCAGAAAATTTTAAAATTTGTACTCATAATAAAGACAGTATTCACCACTTTTTGATGTACATTTTCATCTCTCTGTGCCAACCAAATGTGATTTAATATATCATTAAAAACGAGAACTGAGGACACTTCCTGGGTTTTGAGCACAACAGCTCCTAATTTATTGATCAGTATCCTCAGAGAGACCGGGAACTGCCGTCCAGTTACGAGGAGTCCTCATGACAAGAGTCGTGATGGCTACGGAGCCAGAAGAGTTCCCACTGCCAGGCGCTCAAGTGTTCAATTTTCAATTTTATTAAGATGGCTTCATGGGAGTTTCAAAACATCCAGATGAATAAGCCCAGATTATCTATTATCAGGCAATCCTCCCATCTGGCCAGGTTTTAGCATGCCCGCCTGCCCAGACTTGCTGTCTCAGTGTCTGTCTCTCTCTCTCTTTGGGATGGCACTGCTGACTTCTTCACCATCATGAGGAAGAAAATTTGTAAGGAGAGAGTGGCTCCTCCTCTAAATGAGTAATACCTCTATCGTGATAAGCCCCACCCCTTCATCAAAGTGAAACTAGCCCTCTTGATGCCACGGGCAGCTCATGAACCCCTCAGGGCTATTGTCCACATTCAGCTTAGGTAGACCATTCCATGACCTCTGGGAGGAATCCTGAACACAACAGGACATCGTACCTGGCCTTGAGGAGCTCATACAGTTCATCAGGTGAGAGGGTTTGCTTCCTGTCTGAGGTCACGAGGGAGCCAGGGCAGGTGCCTTGAGGAGCACAGCCAACTTAACAGAAGAGAATGAAGAGTACAAACTCAGCAGACCGAACAGCAGACGTGTCCCTGCTTCTCAGTGTACCCTCCTGGCCCCTGGCCCAAGCCAAGTGGAGGGGGATGTTGCCTGGGCACAGGGAGGAGGGGCTTCCTGTGGGCTGCAGCTTTCCTTCCACCCCCTGGTCTCCAGCAGGTGAGGGCGCAGCTCCCCATCAGTAGAGCTGAAGTGGGCTCTGTTTTCTGGGGACACTGCTAGTGGCGCCACACCAACAGATAAGAACTTTCCCCTTCCACTCTCCAGTCAATTCTTTCCACTGTCCTGAGAGAGACGTTAGGTCCATTTTTATGACTGACACCCATGGGTTTGAGAGAAACAGAGGGGGACTAACCATGCTCAGGGCGTCAGGCTGGACTGCTGGCATGAGCAGAGCACCTTGAAATTGCTGGAAGATGCATCCAGCTCTCCCAAGACAGGCAGGGGAAGAGCCCACAGAAGAGTCCTCACCCCCCCTTGCCCCCTGCCCCTGGAAAGGATTTCACATCCGGGCAGAGCTCATAGCTGCTGCATTCACAGCACATGTGCAAAAGCAAGATCGCCCTGGTGGCAGTGAAAGGACAGAAAGAACCACACTGGGCAGTGTCACTCAGTGTCACACATTCTGCAGGGTCTTTTATTTACATGACTTTTTACAACCCGAGTAACCCTTCTAAGGAGGTCACGTCCAATGCTACAGATGAACAACCTGGGGTCCTGCAAGGTTACATAATTTGAACAAGGTCACCCAGTTCTGAAGTGGCAAAACTGAAACTCTCCAGCGATTTTCAAATAATCCCTGGCAATGGGACTCTTTTTCCAAAAAGCATCTCGCTTCAATCACGAAGAGCTCGGAGAATCAAAAGTTGACTCTGTATTTTAAAAATATCTCTGAAGGAGAGCCACTGGGGCCAGACAGCCAGATGGCAATGATTTCCAGAATGAAAGTAAGAGAGAGCACAGACCAGAGATGGGATCTCCCTCAGAGAAGCCCCGGGCAGGTCAGTGAGACAGTCTTTCAAACGTTAACCTTTGGTTAGCAATTCCCCCAATCCCACTAGATCAACCATAGAAAACTAAAGGATAAACCTTCATGGTCCCGACACTTATATTTTAAAATGACACTCTTGACTCTTTCCACAAGCTGCTTTTCGCATGTGCCCCTCAACAGTAAGAAAGGCTGCCTCCCTTTATGGGTGCAATGTCGCAAGATGATGCCTATCTAGCTGCTGAGTAACCGATGTTCACTGAGCGGCACCTGCCACAGGAAGACGACTGACATCCCGAGAGCACTGGACTTGGAGAAAAGTAAATGGAGTCCCCAGCGTGGTAACCCAGGGCCTGTAGCTGCATACCACCTCTGTAACCAGCCATACCGATCCAAGGTCATGTCGACCTCCACTGATACTTATAAAAAAAGCCCCCTCTGAAAATGAAAAATAGCCCAGCTCCTTTCCTAAAGGGTTGGCTTCAGAGATGGCTCACCAAGAAGTACAACAATTTTTTTCCATCCTCCCCCAGGCCCGCCCCCTTTGGTTGGGGGCAAGCAAGAAGCTGGGTCATGGAACCAGCAAGCAGTACCTGGCGTTGCTCCTCAGGATACACTGTTCATGAAGGTCTTACATAACTGATGGACGCTCAGGCCAGGACAGAGAAAACCATGGGCAGATTTGCCTTCTAAGCATTCAAATAAGAAGAGAAAGTTATTAAAGGAGGAGGCTCTCACCGTCATGGGAGACGCCCAGCAGCACGGTGCTAACTTCCAAAGAGCTTCAAGGCAGGAAAGGTGATGCTATAGACCTTTAGATCATAACTTGAGAAAGTACTGTGGACATAATAAGCTTTACTGAGTGCTCTAATAACTTCATTTTATAAATAAGGTTTATTCCTGAATTTAAATACATCCAGACCCATATTAAAATATGATGAAAAATATTAAAAAATGGAAAGACTATATTCGAAGACTTGAGAAACAGTAAAATCACTTCCCATTTGACAAAGATGATTTTTGATATTTGCACATTCGTTTCACGTACTACCGTGACTCTCCACCATGTTTTTCCCTGTGGGAAAACAGGAAGAGGATGTGATGCTCTCTCAGGGTCCAACATAGAATACTGAATAGGATAAGTTAAGCTCCCAAACGGAGAGGCTAGAAGTAACCTCTAATAACAGGTGTCTTTTCTCTTCCATTTTAATGAGCTAAAAATGCACTAGTAATAAGAGCCAGCATAATCCTCTGAGTTTTCTGCTAGATGTTCAAGCAACTCTCTTAAGTTATATGCTTTTCTTATAATGCCCTGGAACATAAAATAGCTTAAACCTCTATTTGTGGTTTTAAAAAGTTCTATCACAAAGATAATACATGACCTAGTGATGCTTTAAGAAGTATATGCAAATGTTTTAAAAGTATAAAGACTCTGTCAAAAAGAAGGCAGCAGGGGCATTGATAAGAGACCATACTGGTAATCGGCATGACAATGAGACTGACCTTCAGATGTGTGACACAATCAGTATTTTTTGTGAAGAAATAACTTGTGCATCTATTTTGCTCTAATTTGGTACCAACAACTATGACATGAAATTTAAGAGAAAAAAAAAAAAAAAGCTTTCAGTAATTTCTAATCCCACTTCACCCAAAAGTTTGAAGGCAATACTACACCAGTGTTGTGCTGAGAGATTAAATCAGAGAAAGAAACTGAACCCGGATCTTCAGAAATTGTTCAGTAAGTGACACATGCCAACAAAGCTTTACTGCTAATACCATGTACCTTTTGTCACTGACATCACACCTCTAGCTTTTCTTCTACCTGCAAGGCTGCTACTTCTTGGTATGTTCTCTAATCAGCCCTAAACATGGAAATCCCCAAAGCATGGTCTTAAGTCTTCCCCAGTCTCTGCCCCCGCTCATGACTTAGTACCAACTACATGCTCATAAATCTCAAATTTATGTCTCCACTCCAAATTTCACATCTGAACTCCAGACCTATCTGTCCAAATGTCCACCTACTCTTTCTCCTGGGATGCGTCATGGGCATCTCAACTGTAATGAGTCCAAAACTGAACTCAGGAACCAAATTTAGGAATAAAGTCTTCCTTATCTAATCAGATGATACCACCCTCCACCTATCTGGTCATGCTAAAATCTGGGCATATCCTGGACCACAATTTCCTACGTGCTGTTACCAGTGTTGGTTGATGCTGCCTTCAAATCCTGTCTCCACTCTGTCCACAAATCTCCAACATCACCTCTGCCATCCCGTCTAAGCTCTGTTGTTTCTCCCTTCATGCATTCTTGCCTCCTCTGACCCCTTTATCACAAAACTGCCCAGTGGTGGTAAATCAGCTCATGTATTTTCTCTTTCAAAGCTTACTCTTTGGAACAAGTATCCAACCCTTATCACCTCCCACAGGGCATTTCACAATGGCCTTTGCCCAGCATATAACCTTTCCTTCTACCTTCTCTGCTATGATCCAGTGACAGGGCTTTCTCTCTGTTCTCGAAAAAACCGAAGAGTTTCTTTGTCAACCTGCCTGCATGGTTTTTCTCTTTGGCACAGCTTCTCCAAACAAGTTTCTCTTGTTTCTGCCCCCCAACTTACAAGACAGTTCTGGGAAACATTCCATTAACTTTCTGACTCACGACCCTCTCTCCTAGCAACATCTATGTTTTCGTGGCGCTAACCACACTTATCATCACATCATTATTGATGATGTAATTTTTTGTACCCCATTACCAGATGATAAGCTCCTTGTCCACCCCACTCAGATTTTCTCTAGCACGAGACACAATCAGTGCCTAGAACACAAGTATCTGTCAACCAAACAATGCTAATATTTAAGAGAAGGTTTTATGGGGTATGCCCCAAGTCTTTGATCATGACAGCCTTAGTTCATATTAGGTGGCTAATTTAAGTATAAATTTCATAGCTTTTCTTTTCCGGGGGCCAAGATTAGGAGGAAAAGGGACCGGATTTTAATCCCATATCTGTACTTGTACGTAGTAAGCAGGCTTTAAAAACAGTGAACTGCTTTTTCAGAAAAGACTCCTCATGGCTCTCATACTCTGAATCTGTGAACACACAGAGTTTTCAATTCAGAACAAAATGTTGCATACCCCCCCCCCCAAAAAAGCTCCTATTGGCTAGAATTCTCTGGGGTTTTCTTGCTTCCAAGTCTTTCTCAATGTCACTTTCTTTTGATCCCATGATTTCTGAGAACCCTGAATTACAGTTCAGACCCATCAGTGAGAGCCTACGGGTGGGAAAGGCAGAACCTAGGTCTCTGCTTCCTGGCTATTTCCTTCTGAGACTAAGTAATGATGGTAAGGCCCAGGCCCAGCAAAGCCCCCACTGCAGGTCTGGATGGGCAGCTGCTTCCCATGTTACTCAGATGATTCCTTCATGGTTGTAAGATCCTGCAGGGGCCTGTGCTTTGTTCTACTCACATTGGCCTCTCTGCTGTGCAAAACCTCTACGCCAGCCCCCACTTCTCAGAGGCTGCCTCTCCATAGCCCTTGTGCTTCCTGTCCCCAGGCCAGGCACTCCCCTCTCCTGGAGAGTCTAATGATTCCTTCCCTCCCTTCCTTCAGGTGTCTGCTCAAATGTCAGAGGGCTATTTCGTGACTATGCTACACCACTCCCCATCCCAACTACTCTCTATCCGTGGGACCTGCTTTATTTTTCTTATGATCTGTCACAATAAATTATAGGCTATCATTTGTCTCCTCCAACCGGAACGTAGGAGTCATAAAGGAGCTTTGTTTCCTGCTCAATATCCAGGGCCTGAAACAGTACATCGTAGGCACTCAGAAAACATGCATCACATGAATGAACAAAGGAATGAATGAGTGATGCTCAACTAGAAACCAAGAAGGCAGCAGAATCTTCCAATCTAAAGCTTCAGGAGTCACTGAAGGTCAGAGAGGAGTGGTGCTGATGAGGGTTAGGAGGAAGAGCTTAGGTTGCCGGGCCTCAAGGCAGAAGAGCCAAGAGACACCCCCTATTTGCACGGCCACCTTCCCTACCCACCCCCCTCATTGCACCACACTCCAAGCTGAAGAAGAGAGAGCTCAGTTCATGGGGTGGAATGTGGGCTTGAGTCCCAGGGGCCTGCCAGTCAGCAGGTCTCCTGCCAAATGAGCAATGAGGTTCTGACAGTTGGGGTGGGCGAGGAGAAACTCCCGCAGTAGTACCAGTAGAGTGAGCGTCAAAATGCAGGTGGCCTTGTTTCCTGGAAACGGACGGCATGTGCCGTCTTTTCATCTTTGTCTTCTCTTTGTAATTTGACTTTTAAAAATCACTTAACCAAATTCTGAATTTAAGGCTTCTGTGAATTAGTCCACAGTTTGACTCACCACCACTCCTTTTCCCGGAGCTCGGATGCAGGGAGACCAGTGTATCATCCTTCAAAGCTGTTATCCTCAAAGTCCTGAGCCCTACTAGAGCCTTCTAGGCTGTGAGTTCCTCCAGAGGAGAAGCTGGTGTGCTCCCAGCACTGACCGCAGCGGCCAGCACTGAGCACGCGCTTGATAAACATCAGAGGACTCAGTGAGTATATTTTGAACGAGATCTCCCTGAAGACACCAAGCTAAACATTCACTAGCAAACATCACTAATTACATGCTGTTATTTTCTTCTGCTCAATTACGCAGGTGTTGGATAGAGTTAGTTGTGGATAGAGATTAGTTCAAGGATTGGAAGACTCACAAAATACATAGGGATTTCCACATGTGTCAAAGAAGGTGTGATAAGACCACCATGAGGACTTCCCAGAGATTTCTACCTATATGGCACAGGTGCGAGGGTGGGGGACGATGTACAGAAGATAATTATATTTGTGAACTTTATTTTTATTTTCAATATTTCATTTTTTAACACCCTATCATTTTCAAATGTTATTATTATTCAGAAGCTCCTGTGTGGTTCAGTCAGTTAAACATCCAACTCTTGATTTTGGCTTGGGTCATGATCTCAGGGTGGTGGGATCGAGCTCTGAGTAGGCTTGAGATTCTCTCTTCCTCTCCCTCTGCCTCTGTCCCCCCCAAACAAATAAATCCTTAAAATATATATATTATTAATATTCAGAATAAAGTTAACACTTTATCTAAATATTTTCAGAGAAATGATTTAGTCTTTTACTAAAGAGTCTGTGTTTTATATCATACAGTGGCTTTCTTCTCCTGACATCATAGAAGATCAAATATGATTAATACATTTACTAAATGCATACACGTCACTATATGAGCCACAGTTAAAAATTTAGGTTTCACATAACAACAACAACAACAAAAAGCACAGTAGACTGACTGAGCTGTTTATATTCTACAGAGAGGACTATATTTATATTAATATTTAATGTTTTATTTATATGAAACAGTCTTTGAAGAGGGACATACTAAATATGGAATGTCTTCAGCCATGGAATGATGTACGGCAGACCTTGGGTTTCTAAAGTGATGGGTGCTTTTGCTCCCAACCCCCTACTTTTAATAAATGGTCTCAAACATCAGGCTTCAAAAGAAAAACCTTCTCGTAACTTCCAAGCACGTTGAGAATGAAGCCTTCCCTCCTCTCCCCCGACCCCCAATATGCAAGGCTGGCTCTTATTATCTTGCACGTATGAGCCAAGATGCCTTAGTATATGTGCTGCCGAAGCGAGCACGAGCCAAGATGCCTTAAACACAGAGAGGTCTGCCCTGACCATCTGATCTCCTCACAGCCCCTTCCGCGTCCGAACCCACCTTGTTTGTCTCCCCCATCTAGAATGCACCCTCACCACAACCTTGGCTCTGAGCCCTACTCTATTCCCAGCTGCCATCACCTAGGTAATTGCATCAATTATTAATTAATGAACTTCCTACAGAGCTTGAATTGACTATCCCATGCATATCCCATCCGTAAGTAAGGGGTCCTGCTTTCCCACATGGTTTTCTACATCATCGTACAGGATATGCCTTGCATTTGACCAAATGGGTCGTCAGTATAACTTGGCGGCAACTTCTGAATGAAGCTCACTAAGTCACAATTTGTTGAATAAATGAAAGAAAATAATTATGTTCAAAGTTACTGATAGAGATCCGTAAAAGAAAACGGAGTTATAATGCTGTAATGTTCTTCCTCAACTTTCAGAAGAAAATCAGAAGTCTTTTGATTTTAGTTGTGTATTATTTTTGTAGAAAAATGGCAGCTGTGAAAATATTGAAAATGGCACTCAAAACTCAAAACCCACGTCAAATGGACTGCAATAGGAAGTTTAATAGTTCTTTTACAATCGCAGGAAATATTTCTGGATAAGAAAAAACACCTGCAGAGGTTTAACTAAGATGCAAATTCTGCCTTCTTAGGGAATGAATCAAAGTTTCTCACTATGAAAGCTAGATACTAGGATGTGACTGGCTTTTTTTCTGGAAAAGGGAGCAAAATCAGAAGGTTCAAAATTCAGAATCTTCAGCTTATTGGAGGGGAATCAGCGGTTTTAGAGAGCAGGTGTTCTGGAAAACCTCAAGCGTCTTCACATTTTATCTGGGCCCTCACATTCTGCCTACTGGTCAACCTGGTCCAGAGTTCCCTACTGGGAACACAGCCACCAACAGAACAGGAACAGGTCTGCCTCCCTTAGCTTACGGCCCCTCTGCACAGTGTAGGGACCATGAGCACAAGAGTTACAACATCCCACCGAGCTACAGACACAGAGGAGGCCAGGGCATACTAAGCAAAGTGGGCTCTGGCTCAGAAAGTTTTCCACAACATGGTCTGAAGAGCACCCTTACAGGATGTGCATTTTATGATTTTAAAAAAAAAATTACTCACAAGCTAATCTGCTCTCTGCATTGTGCCTCTATCTAGATGTATAATCAGGAATGTGTGTAAATACATATTTAAAACTTGAATGGTTTATCACAATATTTTAACGATCTAGATTCCAAAAGAGAGGTGTTTTTTATAACAAGGAAACCAAGTACGTGGTTAACAAAAATTGCTACTCATTTTGAAATGGCAACTTTTCTTATTTAAAAAAAATACACAGAACCCTAGTTGATGAAGGGGGTATTTCCATGCACTGTCAATTACAAATTTACTTATTCTGAAAATCAGTTTTGCATTAAGTATCAAGAGACTTAAAACAGCCATACCCTTTGACCCAGGAATTAGCCTCTTCCATGGATCTTTCTTAGAGAAATAATCTGAAATTTGAACAAAGATTTCATCAAAATGCCACTTATAATGCCAGGTATTTGGAAACCATCTAAAGATCCAATTTTAAGAGAACCCTTAATAAATTGGGCTATATCCACATAATCAAATATTATACAGACATTAATAAAGCTTGCCGAGGCGTTGGAAAATATTTAGGACATAAGGTTAAGCCAACAGAGCAGGCTGCAAGATGTTAATAACTATGGGGAAAAATTCATTAAAAATGAGGAAGAAAATGTCAAAATCTGATGGGTACTTTGGGGCCAGGGGATTATAGTCTGATTTGTTAGACTTCATGTATTTTCTAAAGTTTCTATTGGGAGCGTGCATTGCTTTGATGATGAGAAATAAGAAGATCTCTTCAGAAATGCTAAGAAACCCTACTTTATTACTAAAACGTGCACACAAAGGTCACGGAGCTGATCTGATCCGTGGTTTGCCAAGTGAGCCCAAATTTGTGTGTCTCCTATCCCTCCATCAGCGCAGAGAATACTGAAATTCCCTGGCTTCACCCTGCATGTCAGCACCAAGATGCTGATTCTCAAAAAGGAAAATATTCCTCAGCGGCTGCCAACCTATCTGCACCTTTGTGACTCGCTCGCTGTTTGCCAAAAAGCTGGCTCCTTGTCCTCGCTCCTTTTACCTGAGGAGCCTCTAATATGCTTTACCGATTCTAGTATCTCTACCAGCTTGATTTCAGGGTACTGCAATCATCGGTTTACCTCTGGCTCTCCCTTTAGCTTATGAAATTCTTGAGATTCTTGGCATCCTGACATCCACAGGATCTAGCTGAGTAACTAGTAAGCAGTGGCATTTGATAAATTCTGTTAAATACGTTTTACGGTCTAGGAAGAAAGCCACCTCCATACCCCCCAAGAGAAACATTCACGAACAGGACCCTCTTGTGCTGGAAATCTTGGTATCTGGAATCAGAAACAATCTGAGATATCATTTCCAGCTTAGGAAGGAGCAGAGCCAAGCCTTCCCAACCAGGCCCTGAGGTCCTCCTGTCAGACGGAAACGATTTCATGGAACATCAACACCAGACAAGGCCCCTCTGTGGTCACGACGGCTCAGGACAGAAACAAGGCCACTCTGTAATCACACCTGAA
Organism: Mustela nigripes; assembly: GCF_022355385.1. Classification (NCBI taxonomy): domain Eukaryota; kingdom Metazoa; phylum Chordata; class Mammalia; order Carnivora; family Mustelidae; genus Mustela; species Mustela nigripes. The sequence goes on along the minus strand of NC_081561.1, from coordinate 79,721,695 downwards.
CATATTTCTGTTCTGACAAACAGAAATATGGACACTGTGTAACCCCTAGTGTGACCGATGTCCCCCTAATCGGGCTCATCAGGGACTGCTGCTTCTTTGCCAGTTATTGCATTAACCTCTCTAGTTTTGGCTACGTCAGTTAAGACTTACTGAGATAGAAAATCACAGGATTATTCCTGCTTCAATCAGAGCAGAAGCCCTGCTTCTTTAAACCTTCCCCAAATCGTATAACATAAACTCAAATCTTAAAATCTTATAAGTAATTTCTAACACCCTCTTACTGAGACCCTCTGTGTTTCCCTATGGTGTGTGCCTTCTCCCTTGCTTAAACAAGTAGCAGCCCCAACCTGTTCCACCAAGGGTTACTTCTGGTGCTTTCTGGTCAGAGAGCATTAGTAAGTTCTTAATCCTACCTGCACTGTTCTCCTCTCACTCTCTGCTCATATATTGTCATCAGAACTCACTTCCTCCTGGAAGCCTCCCTGGATTGGCCTTTCAGGTGTTAGATGGTTCCATTCTTTTTAGTCTTCATAACATTTAGTTCAACTGCTACTATTAAGTTTATATTTCATAATACTAGCCAGCACTATGATGTTGATTGCACTCTGAAAAATCTTTCTAACTCTAAAATCACCTTGTCTTATTGTGTTGCTTTAAAAATGTTATGGATAATTATATTTACCTCCTCAAATAGGTCTGAGTTCTCACAAATATGCCTGAAATATAAATTTTTATATACCTTCACATTCCTTTCTACTTATCGTGTGTGTGTGTTTGTATGTGTATATATGTATACACACAGCCCACTGCACATAATAAAATCCACAGTCACGCGTCTGAGCAGATAATAGTTTGATCTTGCATTTACTGGGGAATAACATAATGTCACTGCTGTTCTGTCAGTAAGCAGTTTCATTCAGTGTATCTTCAAGGATAGACCTTTGTAGCTGGAATGTGTTTCATATACCTACAACATTCCGTGTCCGCTCATGCTCTTCCTTCCTGACTCCCTCCCCTCCCTCTCTCTCTATGTATCTACTCATCATATTTCAGGACAAAGTACCTGTCCGTATCAAGGTAAATTCAGGCCAAGGCAGCTGGCAGAGGTCCCTTCACTTCAACAGAAATCAGTGACTAAAATTAAGCCTTCCGAACATCTGACTTGCTGACGTATCTGTCCTGCAGAATGACAGGGATCCTGCTCGGAGGGGAAAAACCTAGCGGATTATGAGTTCTTGGCCAAAGCCGGATATAATCCTGCTGGACAGCCCCCTCCGGATGACCTGCTCCCCTCTCAGTGCTGATGACTGCAAGTCAGCTCTCAGTCTCCCTTCACAACCATAGGCCCTGCTGACTTCCCCATTTCTAGTCCCCAGACTTGACATTGACCTTGCCTGCCAAGGCCGGGATGACTCCCTGAAGATCCAGAATGAGGTCTAGATTCAGACAGAACTGGGTTTCCATGACAGCGCCTTCCTCTCCAGTCTGGCTCCAGGAGCTCAGGAAGATCATCTAACCTTTCTAAGCCTCTAGTTCCTGGCTCAAAGGGAAAAAGAAAAAAGAAAGAAGACAGAAAGACAGACAAAGAAAAGGAAAAGAAAGCCTAATATTTACCCTCCCAGGACTGTAATAAAGATTTGGTGGAGATTATGTATCTAAGGCACGTGGCAGGTGCTCCACAAACGTTAGCTCCTTTTTTCCTAGCGGTGCCTGACAACTAGTAGTATCCTGTTTCCCTCTGAGGAGGTGTCCAATGTGTGTTCTTCCTGCCTTACACCAGGAAGGCGTTTAAAGCAGGGCAGATGGCAGAGTTCCTGTTCTCAGACCAACAATCAAGCCCCAGTTGTTGTACTTTTGGGCTCACCTGTTCGACTTCCTGATACCACCCCCACTTCCCTTGCTCCACCCCAAACCCCAAACCAAGAATCTAGGTCTGTTCTATTCTCGGTTTGGCAATCCTGTCCTTTTTTCCCTGGAGCATGGGTGCTCTGCACCTGGGCCCTCACGACCTCTATTCCATCCCCTCTGGAACTTCTGTCACTTTAGTTGCTTAGCAGAAGCCCCGACCTTCAGTTTCACCTCACCTAGAGGACTCTGACCATGGCCTTGAGGGGTAGTACGGCAGTTTATTGAAGTAGGGGTATTTGTTTTGGACGGTCAGGGTTTGAATCCCAGTGCTGCGGCTTCATGACCACATAACCTTGAGCAAGTTATTACTCCCTAACTTCCAGTGTTCTCACCGGAGACGGTTTTTATGAGATTTAAAGAATATGGTGAATTCAAAACATGTAACGCAGGACCTGGCATACTAGGTAGGTCCCCAATAAATGTCAGTGCTACATGCATAAACATCGTGCCCATTGGACTCACCATGACCATTGGCCTCCTTTCTACATAGCCAGTTACCACGTACCTACCCACAGCACACAGCCATGTCACCTACTACCTCCCACTGATCTTCCAGATCCATTCATTCCTCGCATGTCAACACAGAATGTCCTTTATCCAGTCATATGTCCTTACCAGACTCATAATGTCATGCACACCTCCCAATATTCTAATGTGGTACCTATCATCTTAGGACTTAGGTCCTAAGTGGTAACTCTAACCTATGCCTGCTGCCTCCCCCTTGCCCTACTCCCATGAACTCAGGGAACCTCCATGAATAACGGTACTATGTTCATCACTTCACTTTCCTGTTCAAACATTTGCTAGACGGGTAGTCCCTAAAGGAGGGGGTCTCCAATTTCATGATCTTTAGATGACCAGGGCTTCTGATCATGAAATGGCTAGGCTGGAAATAAAGCACAGGGATATTTACTAAAAGTACATGGATACAGATAAATGGTGGCCTCCTCAGCCAGAAATATCCTGCAACCACACCTCTTTCAGCAAAGTCTAGACACAAGTGGTATTACTTCATCACTGGGCTTTGCCTTGGTTAGGAGGAGGGTCCCATTTTTGTAATGGGTATGGCCTTGGGCACCTGAGCTGCCTCCATGTGCAAACTCCACACCACTGTTCAGGGGGTCTGTCCTGAAAAAGGAGGGGACAATTCTCCTCGGTGGCAGACATGTTGTTTTTGATTGACCACATTGGTAGATTCAGAGAACCACACCTCTAAGGGATCTTGACACGATTGTCCATCGTGGTGTCCCCGCCAGCCTCTGCCTCCTCACCCTACCACCACCACCATGAACACAGTGTGGGGCACATGATCTAGTTCAAGACTGCAACTCTCTGATGGATGTGGACTGATATAGAGCCAGTCAGAGCCCTTGAAGGAAATGTCTATGAACAGGACCTGGAAGAGACAAAACCTCTCTTTTCTACAGCTCAAAAGCCTAAAAAGGCAGGATGGGAACTACTTGATAGTCAGCTTTCCCAGCACATAGGAAGGGGCCTCAGAATGAAGCTGACCCAGAGAGCAAGGAGCTGAGAAATACAGAGAAAGAGAAAGAGCCCTTACAAAGCCCACGTGAGCCTCTGGGTTCTCGCCACGACTGAAGCAAGGTCCATC
>NC_081561.1:79381555-79418075 GCF_022355385.1 Mustela nigripes | reverse complement strand
GGGACTTCATCAAGATCAAAAGCTTCTGCACAGCAAAGGAAACAGTCAACAAAACAAAGAGACAACCCACAGAATGGGAGAAGATATTCACAAATGACAGTAAAGACAAAAGGCTGATAGCCAAGATCTATAAAGAACTCAAACTCAACAAACACAAAACAGATAATCACATAAAAAAATGGGCAGAAGACATGAACAGGCACTTCTTCAAAGAAGACATACAAATGGCTAACAGACACATGAAAAAAATGTTCATTAGCCATCAGGGAGTTTCAAATCAAAACCACATTGGGATACCACCTTATACCAGTTATAATGGCCAAAATTAACAAGACAGTAAGCAACATGTGACGGAATGTGGAGAAAGGGGAACCCTCTTACACTGTTGGTGGAAATGCAAGGTGGTGCAGCCACTTTGGAAAAAAGTGTGGAGATTCCTCAAGAAATTAAAAATAGAGCTACCCTATGATCCTGTAATTGCACTGCTGGGTATTTACCCCAAAGATACAGATGTAGTGAAAAGAAGGGCAATCTGTACCCCAATGTTCATAGCAGCAATGGCCACGGTCACACAAACTGTGGAAAGAACGAAGGTGCCCTTCAAAAGATGAATGGATAAAGAAGTTGTGGTCCAGATATACAATGGAGTATTATGCCTCCATCAGAAAGGATGGATACCCAATTTTATCAATATGGATGGGACTGGAAGAGATTATGCTGAATGAAATATGTCAAGGAGAAAGAGCCAATTATCATATGCAATTATCATATGGTTTTGCTTACTTGTGGGACATAAGGAATAACACGGAGGACATGGGGAGATGGAGAGGAGAAGTGAGTTGGGGGAAATTGGAGGAGAGATGAACCATGAAAGACTGTGGATTCTGAAAAACAATCTGAGGGTTTTGGAAGGGAGTGGGGTGGGAGTTTGGGTGAGCCTGGTGGTGGGTATTATGGAGGGCACGTATTACATGGAGAACTGGGTATGGTGCATAAACAATGAATTCTGGAACACTGAAAATTTTTTTAAAAATGATGTGGTCAAATGTAAAAGGGTCTGCATCTGGAGATGGTGACAGTTGCTGCAAAAATCCTCCCTTTCTGAAGGAGTTTCATCAGTCTCAGGCCCTTGCCATCCTCCTCTGGTTCTGCTGGTGATCTGTTCTGGGTGTCATCAGCCCAGGCTGCTTTCAGAGACAACCGGTCTTAGCAGCAGTGCCCTTGGCTCCTGATGTCACTGCTCGACCCAAGTCACAGCTTGACATGAGTGACTCCATCTTGCTCTCCACAGAGGAAAATCAGCAAAAGTAGTATTGCACATAGGATTTCAGGGAGGGAATAATCCCATCTGTCAAATGCTGCTGGACAAGTGTTAGGATAACCAGTAATGATGTTAGTAAGACATACCTCTTCATTCCTGTTAGAAACTATTGGAGGGTAGGAGGCTATTTGTCCTGAACTTGCTTGATACTCATCCCCCTGACCTCATGACTGTTGCGTGGTTGAAGGAGGGTGGAGAACTATTTCAACTGCAGAGCTCATGAGCATCATCATTTCTCAAGCCCACACTTCACAAGAATGATTGTGATGCTAACAGAAGCATCCCTAAACAGGCCTCTAAAATAACCCAGAGGAAAGGAATGTTAAGGCCGCCTCCGAGAGCTCTGATTTTAGTGTAGAGAGGTGAAGGCTGAGAGGGCTGTGATTGAGGCACCCAGTTAGTCACTGGGTTTGCTCTATTCTACCTCTGCACGGAGTCTCGTCCCTGTTCACTCACTATACTCCCACACACAACAGCCCAGTTCAGTCCGCAGTGAACAACTAACTCCCTTACTTGTCCTGTGCTTCCAGAGTCTGGCGATCATCCCCACACAAAAGCTCATGCAGGGCTCTCCTCCTCAGATGCCTTTCCCTAGCCCACCCCCTCCCACAGGGAATCAACAAAGGGACTCTGAATCAGATCACACCCCTGTGTGTTGCTGCGGGGCCACTTATCGGTCCCGTGACCTTGAACAAATAACTTCAGTCCTCCATGCCTTATTTTTATCACCTGTAGAAGGGGTAATAACAGTGCTTACCTCAGAAGAACATTATGAGAATTAAATGAGCTGTACATGGAAGGTATATAACAACAACTGTGTGACATTAAGCAATTAATCTCGCTCAGATTCCTTTTCCTTATGTATACAATGCTGATGCAAATCTTATCCCCCCTTGGATTGTTATGGAGATTAAATTAGAAAACGCACTTATAGTAAATCAGCACGGTGCCTGGTACATGCAAAGCATCAACAAATTGTTTTAAACCCCAAGTAAAAAGGCACCTATAGGGACACCTGGGTAGCCCAATGGGTTAAGTGTCTGCCTATGTTTCAGGTCATGATCTCAGGGTCCTGGGATGGAGCCCCATGTTGGGCTCCCTGCTCAGCGGGGTCTGCTTCTCTCTTCTCCCTCTCCCTCTGTGCTTTCCCTCTCTCTCTGTATCTCTCACATGAATAAATAAAATCTTTTTTTTTTTTTTTAGATTTTTTTTATTTATTTATTCGACAGAGAGAGATCACAAATAGGCAGAGACGCAGGCAGAGAGAGAGAGAGAGGAGGAAGCAGGCTCCCCGCTAAGCAGAGAGCCCAATGTGGGTCTCGATCCCAGGACCCTGGGACCATGACCTGAGCCGAAGGCAGAGGCTTTAACCCTCCGAGCCACCCAGGCGCCCCGAATAAATAAAATCTTAAAAAAAAAAAAAAAAAGGACACACTTAGGGTGAAGTCTTTCCTAAACCCAGTGGAGAGAAATTATTTCTTCCTCCATGCTCTACTCTTCATTTTAGTTTTAAGATGGCAATTATTTCTCCCTTTTTTCCCTTTTCATATTATTGTCACTTCTTTATATCTTCCCTTCCCCTTTGGATTATTAGATTGAAGCTAAAGACTGAGACCCATATCTCCCTAATCTCCCTAATCTCTCTGTTACAGACTGTGTAGTACCGTGTCTTCCTTTTTAAATTCACATAGTAGTTGCTCATTAACTGGAAGTTGAATAACTTTATTTACATTTTTATATTGGGTTTTTCCCCCCCTTTTAAATATATATTGTAAATTTTAATGATGCTCAGTATGGATGCAATAAAAATGTGGGAAAACTCTATAAATTGGAGTGTGAATTGGCACAATCTTCTGGAAGAAAATGTGGCACCCAGAGTTTCCCAAAATAGGGTACTTGTCAAATAAATTAGAATATATCGATATGATGGAACAATGTAGAATACTATCTATGTCATATTTTAAAATGTGTATATATACATATATATGCTGATTATTGAAAGATCTCTAAAATGTATCATAAGTATACAAAGTTATAAAACAATGTAAATTTTGTACTCTCTTTTTGTGTAAAATTAAAATAAAGATAGATGTGAATTTATGCAGATTTATGCTTTTTAAAATTAGGAAGTGTATAAGCAATTGTTCATTTGGAGAGGGTAGTAGGGGAGAGGAAGGAGGGAAATGAGGCTTTTCACTTTCTATTTTGTAACTTTCTGCATTGCTTAAATTTTATAACCTTATACATGCATTACTCTTTATTAAAGTGTTGATGGGAAGGGGGATTAGAGGCTACCTCTTTTTGTTTGTTTTATTCCTTGTACCTCAATGTATTTAAAATAAAAATCTATTGCTAGAATTTCCCTATATAAATGCTTTTCAAAATGGTATTTTAATAGTTGTTTAACATTCCATTATATGACATATATTATGATTTATTAACACTTTTTGTTGAATATTTAAATTGTTTACAATGTTTTGGCGATTGTAATCTGAAATAAGTATTTGATTATTTCTTTAGTTCTGGAAGAGGAGTCGCTGAGTTAGTAGTCAAATTTTACCATTGATAATGCTTCCAGTAACAGGAGATCTTAGGATACTCACGTGAATGTGCTGAAGGGTTTAGCATGCAACTATGGAATTGGAAATTTGGAAGAGCTGAAATGTTCGCCCAACAGAGAAGAATTCTGAATCCCCTGAGGTAATGAGCAGTGGGGAATAATAGAGAAATAAGATGTAAGAAGCTGCTCTATGGACGTGACCCCTCCCTCTTAGTGGATTTCTTTGGAGATTCGTGAAGAAGCTGAATTGTTGGAAAAGAGAAACAAAGCAGCATACAAACACAGGAGCCTGAGGCCAATTACACCACAAAGCATAAACCTAGGAATTAACGGGATCCAGGGGGAGGACTTGGGAGTTTCACCAATCAGGGAACTGGGGATGGAGTCAAATGTAACTAACTAGCTTTCCTGGGCAGGACTTCCCACCCCCTCCTCACCACACAGGCTTCCTCTGAGGACCTCTGTGTTACCCGCATAATAAAATCTTGTGATTCATATGACTAAATTGCCTCCTGGAGGGGATGTACACCTTCTGCTTTCACCAGACATGGAGAGATAGGCTTGATTGACTTGCCATTGCCAATAGTGGATATGACACCTTTTTAATCTTTAGCAAGTTAACAGGAAAAAAAGTTTTCTCATTGTTTATTTGCACGACTCTGAGAGTCGTTAACCTTAGAGAGGTTAACAATGTTTTTACATTTGTCCCATATCATGAAGAAGGTAGAGGTCATCAAAGACAGTAGTAACTATGACCTATTCAGCACTTAGTCTACACCAGATACTTTTAAGTGCTCTTATATGTGTCAGCTCACTTAAAATTCACAAAAAAAATCTATGACATAGGTAATATTTTCCCTCTGTTTTAGAAACAAAGAAGTTGGAAGTTCAGAAATAGCATAACTTGAGCAAGCTAGTAAATGGAAGAGGTTGGATTTAAGCCAATCCCATACTCGGGCCCCTACACTTTCTACCACTCTGCTTCTTTCCCTTAGCCATCCTAAACCCATCATATACTTCCACTACTTTTAGTCTCTTAAACGTGTCAGACACCAATCCTTCCATTCTCCTTTGGATTACATTGTTCAATCTGGCGAACTTGTGTTTCCTTCCAACTACCACAGCTTTTCTGTACGATATTGTCCACTCATAGTCTCAACGTGTTTACCCACCATTACTTCTCAAACCCGCTTTGACCAACCCACCCAATCTGCATTTGCCAAGGGCACCAATGATTTTAGTTTTCCCAAATTCAATGGCCTCTTCTTTTAGTATGTATTTGATAGAGTTGACCATTTCCTCTACTTGGAATGCTACACTCTGGTTTTCATTATGTTTTTCCTATCTCTTCTTAGTCTGCTTCGTTAGCAACTCTTCTTATGCCCAATCTTTAAGACTTAAATCTTAGAACTTTCCTAAAACTTTAGACCCATGATTTCTTTTCTTCTCACTATATATGCTCGTTCAATTTGACCACATCTAGCTTCGTGGATTTAAATATTATCAATCTGGCAATTTTTCCCTAGGTTACCCTACATATGCACTTTCTGCAGGGATGCATCTCAGACATGTATAACTTAGCTTATAAGAACTGAATTCTTTATTTTCCCCCCAAATTGAGAAACTTTTCCTAGTAAATTCCATGAGGTCAGGGACCAAGGTAGGTTTTTTTGTTTGCTTATTATTTTGTTTGTAGGGACCAAGATTCTTTTGGTCACCAGTTTATACCTAGAACTTAGCACAGCTATTTGTATGCAGAGGGTGACCAATGAATGTTGAATGAGTGAATGAATGAATTTTTTTTCTGAGATAATTCAGAATCCAAACTGTTTTTACCTATAGACCTATAATTGATTAATAATGCACATACAGAATTAGTGGAAGAAATAATATATGTAATGAGTGATTTTAAAAAATCAGGGAAGGACAGGGTCCAGGATCGAGCCCTGCATCAGGTTCTCTGCTCAGCACAAAGCCCGCTTCCCCCTCTCTCCCTGCCTCTCTGCCTACTTGTGATCTCTCTCTGTCTGTTAAATAAATAAATAAAATCTTTTTAAAAAGTCAGGAAAGGACTTTAGACATCTTTCTGTACATAGATCTTAGAGCTAAAAGGAAACAGTTTAAGTCTCTTGTTCTATGATGAGAAAGCTAATGTTAATTTACTTGTCCTATGTGACATCAGTTTTGGCAGAACTGAAGTAGATCCCTAGGGTCTTGTTACTATGCAAAATATTCGAAGATGTTTCAAAACTGTGTGTAAGTTCACTATACTTCATTTGTGTGTGTGTGTGTATACATATCTGTGTGTATGTATATACATATGTGTGTGTATACATGTGTATATATCTACATCTGTATATTCATACAGTGAGTACAGGTATCACTAATTGGAAACATTTCAGTTATTCTCTATCTACTCCCCCAATATGCCCTTAGAGACCAGAAAAGCACCTAATACACAAGGGGAGGTTAATAAACACTGCTGAGTGACAAACCTAATGACAGCTAAAATAAACCCTAAATTTCTCCCTTTATAAACTATAGTCATCTATGTTTTAAACAAACAAACAAATAAACAAAACTCCCAGGATGCATTATATAAGAAGTATGAATGAGATTACAGGCATACCTCATTTTCTCTCATTTCGCAGATGTTGTGAATTTTATGAATGTGTGTTTTGCTGCAGTCCTGCACTGAGCAGGTTCACACCATTTTTTCCAACAACACTTGCTCTCTTCTTGTATCTGTGTCACATTTTGGTAATTCTCACAGTATATTCAAACATTTTCATTATTATATTTGTTATGGTAATCTGCGATTATTGATTTTTGACATTACTATTATAATTATTTTGGAACACCATGAAGTGAGCTCATGTAAGACAGTGAACTTACTGGATAAATATGTATGTTCTGACTGCTCTCCTGACCAGCTCTTTCTCCATCTCTCTGCCTCTCCTTGGACTTTTCTATTCCCTGAGACACAACACTGTTGAAATTAGGTGAGTTAATAGCCTTAGTGATGGCCTCTAAGTCTTCAAGTGAAAGGAAGAGTCACACATCTCTCATTTATATAAAAAGCTAGAAGTGATCACGCTTAGCTAGGAAGGCATGTTGGAAGTTGAGAAAGGCCAAAAGCTAGGTCTCTTGTGCCAAACAGCAAAGTTGTGAATGCAAAGAGAAAGTTCTTGAAGGAAATTAAAAGTGTTAGTCCAGTGAACACGTTAATGATAAGAAAGTGAAATAGCCTTATTGATGATGCTGATTGGGAGAAAGTCTGAGTGGTCTGGATAGACGATCAAACCAACCACAACATTCCTTTCAGCCAAAGCCTAATACAGAGCATGGCCTGAAGTCTCTTCAATTACATGAAGGTTGAAAGAGGGGAGGGAGCTGCAGAAAGGAAAGTTTGAAGTCAGCAGAGGTTAGTGCATGAGGTTTAAGGAAAGAAGCCATCTCCATGACAGAAAAGTACAGGGTGAAGTCGCAGGTACTGATGGAGAAGCTCCAGCAAGCTCTCCAGAAGATTTGGCTGAGATCAATCATGAAGCTTGCTACACTAGACAACAGACTTTAAATATAGACAAAACAGCTTTAGATTGAAAGATGATGCCAATCTAGGACTTCCGTTGCTAGAGAGTCCATGCCTGGCTTCAAAGCTTCAAAGGACAGGATGACTCTCTTTTTAGGAACTAATGCTGTTGGTGGTTCAGTTGAAGTCAATGCTCATTTACAATTCCAAAAATCCTAGGACCCTTAAGAATTATCCTAAATCTACTCTGCCTGTGGTTTATAAATGGAACAACAAAGCCTGGATGACAGCTCATGTGTTTACAAGATGATTTATTGAATATTTTAAGCCCACTATTGAGACTGTTTAGGAAGGGAAAAAAAAAAGATCCCTTTCAAAATAATACTGCTCATTGACAATGCACCTGGTCACCCAAGAGCTCTGATGGAGATGTACAATGAGATTAATGTTTTCATACATGTTAACACAACATTCATTCTGTAGTCCCTGGATCAAGGAGTAATTTTGACTCTCAGATCTTATTATTTAAGAAATATATTTAGTAAGACTGTACCTACCATAGATAGTGATTCCTCTGGTGGATCTGGGCAGAGTAAATCAAAGACTTTCTGGAAAGGATTTGCCATTTAAAAAAAAAAAAAGATTTATTTGTCTATTTCTTTAAGAGAGAGAGAAATCGCAGGGGGGAGAGGCAGAGGGAGAGAGAGAGAGAATCTTAAGCAGACCTTGTATTGAATGTGGAGCCTCACGTGGGGCTGAATCTCATGACCCTGAGATCATAATCTGAGCTGACACTAAGAGTCAGACACTTAACTGACTGTGCTGCCCAAGTGCCTCAATGCCATTAAGAACATTTGTAACTCATGGGCAAAAGTCAAAATATCAACATTGAGAGGAGTGTGGAAGAAGTTGATTCCAACCCTCATGGGTGACTCTGGGGGGTTCAAGACTGCAGTGGAGGAAGTCACTGCAGACATGGTAGACTAGCAGGAGAGCTGGCATTAGAAGAGGAGCCTGAAGATATGACTGAATTGCTTCAATCTCATGATAAAATTTGAACGGATGAGGAATTGCTTTTGATGGATGAGCAAAGAAATTGGTTTCTTGAGATGGCATCTACTCATGGTGAAGACACTGTGAAGACTGCTGAAATGACAACAAAGAGATTTAGAATATGACATAAAAACTGAGTTGATAAAGCAGCAACAGAGATTGAGAGGATTGACTCCAGTTTTGAGAGAAGTTCTGCTGTGGGACTAATGCTATCAAACAGTATCCCATGTATGCATAACTTTTCTATGCACTGGGAAACCAAAAAAATCACTTGAATCTCTTTATTGTGATATCTACTTTCTTATGGTGGTCTGAAATTGAACCTGCAATGTATCTCTGAGGTAACCCTGGGTAGGTTGAATGGGACATGGGGAAGTAACTTTGTTTTTAAAAAACCTGGTTCTTCTAAAACAAGGGCAATCATTTCTTTCAGGTTTCCTTTTTGTGTCAGGTACTTTATATACCTTGTCTCATTTACTTCTGGCAGCCCAGGAAAACAGGTATTATAATAATTTTACATATAAGGAGGTAGATAAGAATTCCAAAAGAACAAAGGATTTGTGTAGAGTTATACAATAAATAAATATCAGATGGGATTTAAATCCAAATCTGGGGAATTGCATATTCTTTCCCCCTTCTGATGGGCTATTTTTTTTTTAAAACAGTGAGGACAAAATGTTACTTACCTACTTATTAGACTTCTGAACTCAAACTAATTTTGGGTGTGGCTGACAGAATGAGGAATACAATTATACTAGTTTCTTCAAAGTCTAAATCTATCATCTATCTATCTATCTATCATCTATTATCTATCATCTATTTAAAATCTAGAATTTATAAGACCAAACTTTATTTTTAAATTTTTATCAATTTTATCAGTTTTTATCAATTTTTTAAATTTGTCAATTAATTTTAATCAATTTTATTAAGAATAACTTAAATAAAATAAAATGTTTCACATTAAGCTTATAATTTAATGTGCTTGACAAATCATATTACTTGTATAGCCATAACCTGAATAAAAAATGTATTTTTTTAATTAAATTAATTTATTTATTTTCAGAAAAACAGTATTCATTATTTTTTCACCACACCCAGTGCCCTCTATAATACCTACCACCTGGTACCCCAACCTCCCAAACCCCTGCCACTTCAAACCCCTCAGGTTGTTTTTCAGAGTCCATAGTCTTTCATGATTCACCTCCCCCTTCCAATTTATCCCAACTCCCTTCTCCTCTCTAATACCCCTTGTCCTCCATATTTGTTATGCTCCACAAATAAGTGAAACCATATGATAATTGACTCTCTCTGCTTGACTTATTTCACTCAGCATAATCTCTTCCAGTCCCGTCCATGTTGCTACAAAAGTTGGGTATTCATCCTTTCTGATGGAGGCATAATACAAAAAAATGTATTTTTTAAGTTTCATTAACTCCTAGTTCCTCGTCCTAGGCAAACACTAATCCACTCTCTGTCATTTTTGATTACTTTTGACTATTCTAAAATTTTATATCAATGAAATAATGTGGCGTATGTCCCTTTGTGTTCGGCTTTTTTAACTCAGTATGATGTTTTCATAGGTTTTACATGCATATATGCAAGTATCAACAATTCAAATTTTTTTTTGTTCTTAGTGTTACATTTACTGAATATATCATACCTTTTTTTAATCCATTCATCTGTTTTCAAACATCTGCATTAGCTCAAGGTTTGAAGTACTATTAATAAAACTGCTTATAATCATTCATGTGTAATCTTTATATAGGCATTTGTTTTTCATTTATCATAGCTAAATTTTTAGAAGTGGAATTGGTAGATCATATAGTAGGTATGTATTTAATTTCATAAGCAATTATCAAACTATTTTTCTAGTGTGGTTGTACAAATTTACATGAGAGCTGCATTTATTTTCTGTCTTTCTAAATGCTTGGTATCGTCAATCTTTATTACTGTAGTCATTCTTGTGAATGTGTAATAGTATTATGCTGTGGTTTCAACTTGCACTTCCCTAATGGCTAATGATGGCAAACATTTTTGAATGTTTATTTGCCATCTGTTCATCTTTTTACAATTATTAAGTAGTGTTACAGTGCATGAACATATCTACATTTTTGTATGTTCATATAGTTTAAGGTTCAGTGTTTGGGTGTGTATACATTTGTTTCTTCCTGAAATGTCCTTTTTTATTGTTACAAAATGTTTCTCTTTATCTCTGGTAGTAAATTTTGCCTTAAAAATCTATTTATGTTATTAATATAACCATTCCAGTCTTCTTATGCTTATTCTTTGCACACTAGAATTTTTCCACTTATTTTCAACCTTATTTTGTATTTCTATAAAATGCTTGTGTATTTCAAATGTGTCCCTTATAGGCAGGAGCTAGCTGAATCTTTTTTTTTTTTTATCCAATCTGACAATATCTTTCTTTTAGTTGGAGGTGTTTAGGTTTCAATTAAATTATTGATGTAGATGGATTTAGTCAGCCAGTTTATTGTTTTCTGTTTTTTTTTTCTTGCTCTTTTAAAAATTCCTCTGTTCCCCCTTTCTGCCTAATTTTGGATTATTTCAGTATTTTGCAGTATCCCATTCTAATTTATCTATTGGCTTTTTAGATATACTTCTTTGCATATTGCTTAGGATTGATCTAGGAATATCTCTCTCTCTCTCTCTATCTATCATCTCCCACAGACTATCTAAAGTTAACATTTTATTAACAATGTTATGTAAAATATAGAAACCTATTGACAATATAGATTGTTTACCTCTCCCCTCAATATTTTATGTTACAGATATTGTATGTATTTTATTTATATTCATTGAAAAAAAAGACTTGACAATATTATAATTTTTGGTTTAAAAATCATATATATCTTAAAACACTAAAGGGGAAAAATAGACTTTTATATTTATTCAGATATTTACCATTTCTAATATTTGCCATTTGTTCTGAAATCTAAATTTCCTTCTAGCATCACTTGTTCAGTCTGGAGAACTTCCTTTGGCATGTTTTACAGTGCAGGGCTATTTGCAACAAATTCTTTTAGTTTTCTGTTATGTGAGAAGATCTTCATGTTGCCTTAATCCTGAGGGATATTTTGGCTGGATATAGAATTCTGGGTTGATAATTTTTTCCATCTTTTCAGCTCGAGGTTGTTCTATATCATCTGGCCTCCATGGTTTCTGATGATGAATCTGCAGTCATTCAAATCACTGCTACTCCTTATGAATATGTCCTTTTTTGATAACTTAAGAAACAAAGTCTTAAGTGTTTACAGAGTTTGATTATGATGTTTTAAAGCATGGTTTTCTTTGAATTTATCCTCTTGGAAGTTCTCTGAGCTTCTTGAACCTGTTAATTTACATCTTTCACACAATTTAGGAACTTTCTGACATTAGTGCTTCAATTTTTTTTTTTTATCCTGATCTCTTTTTTGTATACTCCTTGGATTCCAATTATATATTTTGATATTTTCCCACAGGTCCCTGAGGCTCTTTCTTTTTTATCTTTTTGTCTCTGTCCTTAATATTGGAAATTTTCTGTTGATCTAGGTTACAGTCCAATAAATTTTCTTTTTTGGTCATGTATTGAGTCTGTCCAGTGAAATTTTTATTTCTATTATGTTTTACTTCTAACACTTTCTATTTAGTTATTTTTTCTAGTAGATTTCTCAATGAGGGTTCCTTTATTTCATTAATTTCATGTGTGCTCATTCTTTGCTTCATTGAAAGTTATAATAAGTAATACTGGAAAAATCTTCTCTGATATCTTGAGAATCCGAGTTGGCAGCTGTTGATTGCCTTTTCTCCTGAGAATGGGCCTTATTTTCCAAAGTAAATCCAAGTAATTTTCGATTGTATCCTGGACATCATGACTCATTCAATGGGTAGATTTTGGGTTCTGTTCTAATCCTCTGGAGAATATTGATAGTTTTATGTTAGCAGACAGTTAACCTAGTTGGGTTCAAATGGTAACCTCTTTATTACGTTGAGTGGTAGTCCAAATCTCAGTTTATTCCTTTGAGCTTTTGTCACACTGTTTTGTTCTGTTTCATACATATGAGGATTGGCAGAGTCTTTGTGTATTCATAGGCAAAACTAGGTGTTCTCCTTTCTAGATCTTTTTTGTTCAAGATTCTTTTTCATTCTCCAGCCTGCTTAGGCTATTTTCCATCTTTCCTTTACCAAGAAATAAGTCAGAGTTTCTCTGGGAAATTTAGTTGATCACCCTCTTTCATGACTGTGGCTCTATTTTGGGAAAGTTGTAAACAACAACAACCATCACAGTAAGCTGATCCCTGTGCCAAGCACTTAAGTTTGATTCCTCTCCATACTATGCCTGTTTTACTATTCAGAGCTCTCAGGTAGTTGTTTTAAATATTTTCTTTATAGTTTATCTTTGTTATAAATGGGAGAGATGGGTTTTTAGGGGATGTACATTGTCTTGGCAGAGCTGGAACTGATTTGAGTGATGTTTTTTGAAGATTTGAAGATTTTAATTTTTTTTTTAAAGATTTTATTTATTTATTTGACAGAGAGAAATCACAAGTAAATGGAGAGGCAGGCAGAGAGAGGGAAGCAGGCTCCCTTGCTGAGCAGAGATCCCGATGCGGGCCTCGATCCCAGGACCCTGAGATCATGACTCTAGCCGAAGGCAGCGGCTTAACCCACTGAGCCACCCAGGCGCCCAAGATTTTAATTTTGATGAAGTTTAAATTATTATAATTTTTAAATTTTATAGTTGGTGCGTTCTTTATCTTTTGTCATGTATGCTTACCCAAAAGATCCTGAAGACTTGCACTTGTGATTTCTTTCAGAAGTTTTGTGATTTGGGGTTTTCTTCTGATGTGTTTCAAGTTAATATCTGTGTGTGGTGCTAGGTAAGGATCACAGTTCATCCCCCCCCCCCCAGATAGATACTTAACTTTTCTAACATAATTTGTTGAAAAGACTATTCTTTCTCCATTGAACTACTTACTTTGGGAACCTAACTAATCATGTGTATGGCTCTCCTTCTGAACTCTATTCTATTCCATTAATCTATATGTCCATCCTTACACAAATTCCTCCCTGTTTTGATGAACCATTATTAAATGTTGAAACCAGGAAGTAGAAGCCTTCTAATTTTCTTTCATTTTTCAAAATTATTTCAGGCTATTCTAGAACTTTTTTTATCTCTAAATAAATTTTAGAATTAGCTTATAAAATTCTTTTTGAATGAGTTGGGGGAACTCTGAGGGGGAGATAAACCATGAGAGACTGTGGACTCTGAGAAACAAGTTGAGGGTTTTGGAAGGGAGGGGGGGGGAGGTTGGGTGAGCCTGGTGGTACGTATTAAGGAGGGCATGTGTTGCATGGAGCACTGGGTGTGGTACATAAACAATGAATTTTGGAACACACACACACATAAATTAAATAAAAAAAAAATTTTGAAGTATTTACTGGACAGCATTAAATCCATAGATCAGTTTGGGGAGAATTAACATAATAATACTTGGTTTCTTAGTCCATTAACATGTTTTATCTTTGCATATATTTAGGTCTTTTGAATTTCTGTCAGTAATGTTTTACAGATTTTACTATACAGATTTGGTATATATTCTGTAAAATATACCCCTAAGTATTTCACTTTTTTTTTTGATGCTACTGTACATTGAATTTAAAAATTTTTATTTTCAATTGTTCTTTCTACTATAGAGATATTTTTATTGAGTTTTGCATATTGACCTTGTATCCTGCAACATTGATACATTAAACTATTATTTTTAATAAATTTTTGATGTGTTTCTTAAGAATTTCTGCATATATGAATATATAATCATCTGAGAATTAAGATAGCTTTACCTTCTTAATCTGTATGCCTCTTTTTCTTGTTTTTTTTTAAAGATTTGTCCAAGACGCATCATAATACATTATCATTAATTTTGCTTTAACTAGTTGGTTATTATAAGAATATAAAAATGAGAAAAAAGTCTTTTATATTTACTGACATTTATAATTTTTATCATTCTTCATTCCATTATATAGATATGTTTATTTTAATGTTAAATATTTTTGCTGGATGTAGATTGTAACTTGTTGGCCATTCATCTAGCTCCTTTTGTTAGCTGTCTTATTTTCAAACCCTTTGTCCATTTTAAAAATTGAGCTTACTATCCTTTTATTATCAGTTGTAAGAGTTATTTATCGATGATGATTACCAACCTCTGAGGATCTTTGCAAATATTTTCCCCTAGTTTGTGGCTTTGTCTATTTCTTTTCTTTTCCTTTTTTAAAGACTTTATTTATCGATTTGACAGAGAGAAAGAGAGAGAGAGAGAGAGAGAGAGAGGGCACAAGCAGGAGGAACCACAGGCAAAGGGAGAAACGGGCTCCTTACTGAGCAGGGAGCCTGATGTAGGACTCAGTCCCAGGACCCTGAGATCATGACCTGAGCCAGAGGCAGAAGCTTAACTGACTGAACCACCCAGTCACCTGGGTCTATTTATTTTCTTAATAATGTATATTGGTAAACAGTAATTTTTAAGATTTGGTCAACATATTCTTTTATGCTTGTTATTTTCTATGACCTAAGAAAACTTTGCCTACCAACAAATTACAAAGGTTGTCATTTTTTAGAGTTTTTAGGAAAAAAACTCTAAAATCTTTTGATTTTTGTGTGTAGCTGATGATCCATGTTGAGCTAATTTTTGTATGGGGTGCGAAATGGTATCTATTTAGTTTTAATTTTGCTTTTTAAAAAATTTGTAGAGATCCTATTTTATCTTTTTTGAATCTTCATTTTACTTATAAATTTCTTTATAGACATCTTTGAGTTTTTTTAATTTCTTTAAACATAGTGAGTATTGTTTTAGATTTTGTGTCTGATAATTCGAATATGTGAAGTCTTTGTGCATCTGTTTCTGTTGTTTGTTGTTTCTGTTGGTTGTCATTCACTTTCATTTTCTCATTTGCTTCTTAATCATACATTGTGAATGGAATTATACTTTCAAAGCTTTTGTGGAAATAGTCTGAGACTTATGATAAAGGTACCTTCTTCCAGAGAGGATTTATACTTGCTTCTGACAAACACTTGGGGGCACTGCCAGACTATGGCTGCATTAAACCACTTCAATTAATTTGAACTTGGGCTTTAATTCTACTTTGGAGTTTTGTTTTATTTTAACTTCTGGTTCGCCCTTACCCTGATGGTATAGCCCACCCACAGGCTGGTGCTGTGTACTGGCCCACCCATGGGGGTGCCAGTCTATTTTGGGGAAAGTTCCTATCTTGGATGAGTTATAGGATTTGGTTTCCTTTCTCCTCACCCCATGAGTTGTCAAAATCAAGCAACATTTCAAGGATTAGAACATGCTCTAAGAGCAAAGGCATTTTTGAGTTAATGAAATTATGTTGGTTCTTATTTTCTTTTAGTTCGGACCTAGAATGTTTTCACTGTCTCATCATATCTTCTATGCTTTGAGAAAGCTATTTTTTACGTTTTATCCAGGCTCTTCAGTTATTTCCATCAGGAGTTGATCTATTCAGAGTTTGTCTGAATAGCACAATCTGCAGTTGCTGCCTGACCACTTTTTCCCTCCAAATGTTTAACCACTTAGTCAACAGCATTTGTTGAAAAATGTATCTTTTCCACACAGGTTTCAAATATCATATTTATGTTTTACTCAACAAATACATTGGGCTGTTTCTGACTTTTTTCTCTACTGCTTTCATTTCTCATGACTCCCAGTAGAGACCACCACAGGAAGCCTGCCTATTCCAACTCTTTTTCTTGGCCTTCTTTAAGTAGTAGACTAGATTTTTCAGGTGATAGGAAAGAATCATTGTCTCAAATGTTGGCCTAGGACACTCTCATGTATTGCTCATGGGAATGCAAAATAGCATGAGAGGAAAATTCAGCTCTATCTTTTACAGACTACAGATGCATTTATGCTTTGTTGCAGAAATACAGCTTCTGAGAACTCATCTTTAAGTTACACCTCAAAAATTTTTAAAAAGTCATGCATACAATATTATTGTAGCATTTTGTGTAATTGGCAAATATTTAAATGACCTAAAATGCCCATATATAAGAAATTGGTTGAATAAACTGTTATACATCCATGCAATGGTGAACCATGAAGCTGTGAAGAGTGGGAAGGATCTCTATGAAACTATATAGATTTCTATGGAACATATTTAAATGAAAAATGCAAGGTGCAAAAAAGTTTGTATAGCATGCTACCTTTTGTATTAGAAGGAAAATAAGAATAAATACACATTTTCTGCTTATTTTTGCAGAGAGAGACAGAGGAAAAACAAACTACAAACTTATAAAACTGGTTTCTTTTAGAGGTTGATGGGAACTGGATGAATCATTTAGTATTTTAAATATTCAAAGTATTAAAGTTAAAAGGCAAAAAAGTAAATCATTAATATGTAAACAGAAACAAATAAACTTAAATGAATATCAAAATAATAAAATAACACTCAGAAAAACCCCAATTTTTTAACTTTTTAAAAAATTTCTTTTCAGCGTAACAGTATTCATTGTTTTTACACCACACCCAGTGCTCCATGCAATCTGTGCCCTCCTTAATACCCATCATATTTTAAGTAACTTTGAACACAGAACTTTATATATCTTCAACAGGATATAGTGTATTAAAAAAACCCATAAAGAATTCTTTTCAAAAAATATTTTATTTATTTATTTGAGAGAGAGAGAGAGCACAAGCAGGGGAAGCTTCAGAGGGAAGGGATAACCAGGCTCCTGAGAGAAGCCTGATGTGGGGCTTGATGTGAGGCTTGATCCCAGGACCCTGGGATCATGATCATGAGTGGAAGGCGGAGGCTTAACTGACTGAACCACCAGGGGCTCCAGCCATAAAGAATTCTTGAACTTAATTTAGTAACAGCTTAGTGGTGTTAGTGTATTAATTATAAAATTATAAATTATAAAATTATAAAATTCTATTGGATGTATTTATAGAATAGAGCAGATGAGTAAATGTACTGATTTTGTTGGGAGTCAGGGTTTCACTGCGGGTGAAAGGAGATATAAAACCTGATATTGAAGAAGGGGGGAAAGAGGAAAAGTACATAGTCCTAGAGTATTTCCTGTAGATGATTTATTATTTACAAAGAAGGGAAATGATAACTTTATATGGAGACACTTTGTATGGTCATGAGAGGCTAAAATATTCCTAATCTGACACTTCACAGAAGATTTTCCATATTCCTTCCCCCATTCTAGAGTATTTCTCCTCAAAGTGTCATGTGTATACTAGCACGAAGGCTCCATTCCTGATCTCCTGAATCAGAATCTCCACTGTTATAGAATTCCCAGGTGATTCTCATGCACATCTGCTTTAGAGAAGATAAATTTGACTTGTTTTGTTACTGTTTGTTACCATTTATCCACTGCCAATATGAGTGAGGCAATGAGCTTCATAGTCATTGTCAATTAGGCTCTTTCTGTTTTCCAAGGTATATGTTAAACCTAACCTAAACAAGTTAAAGTTAATTCTTAACTTTATTGTAAGAATACCATGGAAGGAAGGAGGATTGAGATACTATCTCAGCTCTCACAAAGATCTGTGGGAGGCATTATTATAGTTTGGAGACCTCAAAGCAGCCCTACTGGTCCCCAGAAGCTCTTGTGATTGGAAAGCTGTTGTAGAATGACGTGATGCTTAAACTTCAGCTACTGGCTCTCCCTCTTCACCATTGGGTTTCTGCTGGTTTAGAATTTCTACATTCTCTACTCCTGACCATCTTTAGTGTTCCCAGAGCTGTTCACGTATTTCCAGAAATAGAATAAAATTGGATAGCAAATACCAGCCTGAGTTGTAGATAGAAAGAATAAGATAAGTAGTTTTGTGGAATTTTTACTGCAAGTGTGCGTGTGTGTGTGTCTGTGTGTGTGTCTGTGTGTCCTGGGTTATAGTGTAAAACATATTTTTACTCTAGTCAAAAGGTTTGAAGGCTTCAAGAGACCACCAAGACTAATTTCAGAAGACTCTGTATCTCAGTATATCGCCAAGCTTTTGAGATCATCCCTTATTATCTCTGGAATTCTTACTGCATACAACACTCTAATTTTGCCCAGTCTTCTCCCCTTCCCAGATCTGTCCACCTATTGTATCCTCTGGTACTCATAGTCAGTCATCAGTTAGATACTCTACATCTTTTGCCTCCTCTCTGAACCTTCTTTCTCTCATTATGCCTGACTCTTCTTTGAGGACTCAGCTTCCCGTAGAGCCCGGACAAGTGATGCTTATTTATTTGCCTGTATTCCACAAACCACTTGGCCTTGGGGTATGGTGGAGGTCCACATCCTTGCTTCTCATTACCATTTCTCAAAGAGAAAAAAAAAATACTGTTCTTTGAAACAAATATGTAAAAATACCCCCCCCCCCAAAAAAGGCCAGTTTTGGGGGTAAATCTATGCCATCTGATTCATAGTTACAACAATGTTGTGTAGGCAGGATCTGTACAAAGCCGTGTGGATAATGGTGGTGACCAGAGGAAGGGGGCCATTTCTAAGGTGCACCAAGACATAAACATTTGCCAAGTCAAGTTTAAGCAAAGCTGCATTCATCTAGAAGGTAATTTTCTAATTTCTGTGAAGGCACCCACAGAATGGACTAGTAGTCACCCTGATCAGCCCACATTACCTCCTTTTTTGTAGTTAACTACCATATTCCCCTCATTCATTGGCAATTTTATACAATTTATAACCTTTCAGCCACTACTTTGTTCATCATTCTTGGTGACATCAACATCTATATAGAGATCCATTACCACCTCCAAGACCCCCAATCACTTTCAAACATCTTGCTTTTAAACCACTCCTTTTACCTTTTCAGATCATGCCATATAATAAGTCTATTTCAAACATTCTTGGAGCCAGCCAAGCTCTTCCTTCAGCTTTCCCTCCTAGTTAAATCTGATGTTCTGCCTCTTGTCCTCTGTACCTTATTTGCTGAAAGTGGCCAGAGAAAAATGAATGGCTGTACAGATTGCTGGCACTTAGTATTTATGTCCAAATATATTCAAATATACCCCAATATGACTTGGTGATGTTATTATATTTCCTTGATATCTTTACACCCTCAAGTGACTATTTCATGCTTTCTCTTCTGTCTTTTTAACCTCCAAAATATCTTTCCCAGTCTCGTGCAAAGTCTATGGCTTTGCTTTATATTTTATCTATCAGGACATGTCCTCATTATCCCATCACCCAATTTACCACCTTATATACCAAGGACTTTGGATAGTCTCAGATTTTACCCTATATGAAAGCTAACCAGTTAGCCTTCCACAGTGCCATGAATGCAAGCAAAAAGTGCAGGCCTCCTGGTTCAGGGACAGAGAACTTTATTACTCATAGCACAGCAAGCGGCATGACCCTCAGCATATTCATTGTGAGTTCCGCCTTCCCCACGTCCCTCACAGATGGATGGCACCCAGATGGATGCTTGTATATGCTATAGGCTATGTTACAGGAGAGGAGCAAGCCATGTAATGAGAGACCCGTATCTTTTATCATAGGCATTAAGTAGGCTTACTCTTTGGTCAGAGGAAGACAGTATCTTTGTTTTCCAAGGTTGTTCATTAAACCAACATCCTTAAAAAGATATTTGGAAACAAAATGAGTCAGCACCTCTGCTTGCAAGATGTGGGAAACCCCAAGAGATTCATGAATTGTTTCTCAGTATTACCTGGGTCTGGACAATAATCGCTCCCTTTCCTCTGGATGAACTGTCTGTACTCCTATCTAAGGCTCATACAAGTTCTCTACTTGCAGATGGAATCCCATCTTTTTTGCCTACTCCTCAACATCTCTCTTTCAATTTCTTTGTTCTACTGAATTATTCACATCATCAACCACTCTCCTATGCTGTAATAATTCCCATAATTTAAAAAAAAAAGGTAGAAAGATAAAGACCCTTGATCTCACATCTCCCTCCATCACCTGACCCATTCATTTCTTTTTTCTCCCTCAAAAAGTCACATGTATGATTTCTTTTCACAGTCTTATT
This sequence comes from Mustela nigripes, assembly GCF_022355385.1. Taxonomy (NCBI): domain Eukaryota; kingdom Metazoa; phylum Chordata; class Mammalia; order Carnivora; family Mustelidae; genus Mustela; species Mustela nigripes. The sequence continues at coordinate 79,397,586 of NC_081561.1, read as the reverse complement.
TTCTTCAACTTCCATCTCTTCTTTTCTTTGGAATCTACTCTGGTCAGGTTGTATTCCCACGTCTCCACTGAAACTGTTCTCGTCAATGTCACTGATGACGTTCACATTGGTGAATTCAATGGTCAGTTCTCAAGTCCTTATCTTAACTGACTTTTCAGCAACATTTGACATGGCTAATTAGTCTTCTCAAAACACTTGTTTCAGGGCACCTGGGCGGCTCAGTGGGTTAAGCCTCTGCCTTCAGCTCAGGTCATGATCCTGGGGTCCTGGGATCGAGCCCCGCATCAGGCTCTCTGCTCAGCCGAGAGCTTGCTTCCCCCCTCTCTCTGCCAGCTTCTCTGCCTACTTGTGATCTCTCTCTCTCTCTCTCTGTCAAATAAATAAATACAATCTTAAAACAAAAACGCTTGTTTCATTTGGCTTCCAAATTCTCCTTATTTTCCCCCAAGTCACTGGCTGCCTGCCTTTCTGCAGGCTCTTTTATTCACTCTCATGTGAGCTCATCCTATCTAATGGTGTTAAACACCATCCATACTGTGGTTTTTCCTAAATATATTTAGCTTCTCCCCGATCAAGAGTTCCTGTATATACTTTGTACTTGCCTTTTCTTCTCAGATGTTTTAAACTTAATAGGTCCAAATTCAAAGTCCTAGTCTCCTAATTCCTTCTCCAAAACCCTCCAAATATTCTATCTATCCTATAGTCTTGCCTATTTCAATAAAGTCACCACCATTAACAAGGAGTTCAGGCCAAAAACCTTGGAGTCATCCATGCTTCCTTTTTTCTCTCACCACCCCCATATATAACCCATCAGTAAATCCTATGAATTTCACTTCCTAAGTGCACTCAAAATCCACCATTATCTCCAGCACAAATATTCTAAGCTTCCCTCATGTCTTCCTTGGATTATTGTCATTATCTCCTGACTTGCCCTTTATTCTATTCCCCATGCAGTATTCAGAGTGTTAAAAATCCTCAATGACTTTCCATCACACTCAGAATTAAATCCAACGTCCTTGCCATGTTCTACAACATCTTCCATAATGTGCACCTCCCACTACCTCTCTGACTTCACTCTCCCCTTTTCTCACTATGCTCCAACCACAGGAAACTTTCTTCGAGTCTTCAAACACTTTACACATTCTCTCTCCACAGAACCTGTGCTTTTGTAGTTTCATGTGGAAAAGCCCTTCCCCAGATAATGCACGGCTCACGTTCTCACTTCTTTCAGATTTCTGCTCAAATGTCTCTTCAGTCGAAAGGCCTTCCCTGAACACCACATCCAAAAATAACATAATCTGGCCATTACTCTCTATCCCCTTATCTGGTTTATTTTTCTTTATGGCACTTAGCACTGACATTATATAGCTACTGAGTTTCAGCAACTCTGAGATGTTATCAGTTGAAACATGTGCCATTATTTTATACACCCATCAGGAAAGAGAAACTCTGACAAATAAAATTCACATCATCTTTCTTATCACTTGGAATTTTTATTTTATACTCATTGAAAGAACTCTTTCAGAGTTATTTAGGCATTTTTAAAAAACCATATATCCTTCACACACAAAAAGAAAACTATAAGCAAAATAAATCAGTTAAATTATATCTAAGACATCTTTACATTCAGAATTTAATATTCTGATATAGTCTTCAACTCATACTCAATGTCAGTGCTTTTCCACACAATATCTCACTAATAAAATGGACCACAGCTTCATCTACTTGTGGGTGACCTCCTTTCTTCAAACCTGTAAAGCAAGAAATATGGAATTGTGGTCATTCTTTAAATGATATTACTTGCCTCTCTAATATTAAATTTATGTCTCATTTCTAACTACTTCTGAGGCTGACTGTCTACACAATAACTTCTTTTTCAGCCATATAAGAATACCATCTTTGGAGACACTTTAAACAGTATCTCCATTCTGCCTCTACAATACCATCAGTGCACATGATTCAATCATGTTTATAGTTATAAACACATATAACTAAGATCACATAGAAAAACGACTCTGTGTCTGCTGCCTACCCAACTGTACTTATAAGATGCCAGTGACTGTGAGATGCATTCCATTTTCAGAAATCTAAAAATATGGAAAAAATGCATGTCTTCAAATCAATTAAATGCAATAACATGTTGAAGTCTCTCACCAGAGTATGAAGGAAATTGGTTCATTTTGTTCACTGGCTATATTCTCATCATCCAGAAGAACATCTGGAAAGTAGTAGAAGCTCAAGAAGTGTTTGTTGAATATATCAATGTATAAATTTCTGCCTCCACTACTAATAGTACTTGACTACAGTACTTCATAATTAAAAACCCTAAGACAGAGAATTCAATTGGCTTAGTCGTCATCCAGTAAAATGCACCCCTTCTGGGGGGCTGTCTAGTTCCAGGCACTCGGACACTACTAACTAGTCATCTAGTCATTCACTCATGTAGACCACCATTTTTGACATTGGCACTTACCTCAGAACTTTGCTTGCAAAAACTGTAGCTTCTAGGGAAACCCTAGAGAAAGGAAAATGCAGCACTCAGACATTTGTGATATCTTATTACAATTATCTGTGAAGACTCCAAAGAAGGCCATGGACAAGGAAAGCACTTCAGAGCCTCAAAAAAAAGTATAGGGGACCTGAAGGGAACTCACCTGGCCTGCTCAATGACCATTTATTTTTTCATTTAATCCTCACGACAACCTTCTGAGGTAGAGATTCTTTTCAATATTTTAGAGATAAGAATATTAAAGTTAGAAAATTAATTGTTAAATCTCTTATTCAACACCACACAATGGCAGATTTTAATGAAGATTTTGTGTATGTCCACTTTCCTATGCATTTTCTAGGTGCCAAGCACTGGGCTAGGTGATTCAATGGTGAATAAAAGCGCCACAAATCCTAAGCTCCCTGAACTTCGACACAGGGATCAGAGAAATCTTAGACCACAAACTCAATGTGCAAACAAATATCAGGGTTCTCTAAATATACTTAATCCTGACAGCAAGCATCTATCTTACTAGGTGTAGTGACTGCAGTGCCTCTTTTCCTGACTACACATGTACATACTCTAAGTTGTCCATGGGCATTGGAGTCTAAGGTGTCACCAAAGCATTTGGAAGCCCTTCTAGTCAACAGACTAGATTGGTTTTTTGGTACAAGATATTCATTATCTTAGTACATATGGTCCCATTCTGTCTGAAAGTTCCACTTTTATTTTGAAGGAAGTACGGACATCTTGCCTAAGCTACCCACCCATGACTTGTTCCCCAGGCACATCACACAGCCACACCTTCTGTACTTTTACCTCCCCTGAAAAACTCAGAAACTCACCAGCCCCTTTCTTTGTCACAGTTTATAGAATCTCCTGCCCTTTTTGTCAGTCCCTCAGAATCACGCTCCTTCTCCCCTGTAGCCACACAGCAAAATCTCTTCCATGAGCGTTACTAAAATATTATTGACCCCAGGCATCTTCTGCTGGAATTTCTAATTGAGGGATTAAAAAGCCTAGCTATGGGCACCTGGGTGGCTCAGTGGGTTAAGCCGCTGCCTTCAGCTCAGGTCATGATCTCAGGGTCCTGGGATGGAGCCCTACATTGGGTTCTCTGCTCAGCAGGGAGGCTGCTTCCCTCTCTCTCTCTCTGACTGCCTCTCTGCCTCCTTGTGATCTCTGCCAGTCAAATAAATAAATAAATAAAATCTTAAAAAAGTAAAAAAATAAAAAGCCTAGCTACTTGCATAAATAGGGTATGAAAAGATTATAGGGGGAAAAGCCAATTATGGTGTCGGTATATTATTTTGCTAGTTTCCTCATCTAGGTATCCCCCAAAAGGATGGAATCTGGTCTCTGTTCCAAGTTGGATTTTCCATATTTTCACATACAAAGCAGCACCTGGTTTAAGACTAAGCATTTGACTTTATTCCCAGCTGCTCAAGTATAATGCCTACCTTGCCCTGCTGCCCTATTTTTCTACGCAGTGTACGTATCCTCAGAGTATGAATATTTATGTAATAAAGTCAGAGGAGGGAGGTCAGAGATCCAAGGATTATCTGATAGTTCTTACAATTGTCTAATATTAAATTATATTTCCTATAACCCGTACTAAAGTGGAAAATGATGTATATTTTAATTTGATTTCATTTATATACTGCTTGATTCCGAAAGGAATTTAAAGCAGCTAAGGAATGTAAGGAAGATATTTAATGATGAACGTGGAAACAGAAAGGGGTTGTTGCTTAACTTTAACCTTCAATTAAGCAGAGTAGTTCATTCAAAACGTGCCAGGTAAGTAAGATTTAATTATGTCTTATGGGGCGCCTGGGTGGCTCAGTGGGTTAAGCCGCTGCCTTCGGCTCAGGTCATGATCTCAGAGTCCTGGGATCGAGTCCCGCATCGGGCTCTCTGCTCAGCAGAGAGCCTGCTTCCCTCTCTCTCTCTCTGCCTGCCTCTCCATCTACTTGTGATTTCTCTCTGTCAAATAAATAAATAAAATCTTTAAAAAAAAAAAACTTTAATTATGTCTTATGTTTGTATTTGCTAATAAAACATTTGTTCTTACTCATATAGTAGAGTTCTTGAATGATTTGTCAAGCTACAGATAAAGAGGTTTTCGTTTTTGTTCTTTTGCAATGAGATAATTGGCATTCTCCTGTTACTCTTCTAAATTTTCAGACATTTACTAAGCCATAAAGTCTATAGGGAGGGAAGAGAGGCAGAAAATGTCAATAACATGATTTCAAATCTATTATCAATTCCCATCATTTTAAAAATAATATACATCAAAATATTCTATTTCATGTGGAGAAGAGTTGGTGCTGCAGCTTTATCTTTAACAATCTGTAATAGTTTGGGCTGAAGCAATAAAGGCCAACAACAAAACAGTGATTTCCCAAATCCCTGTGTTCTAAGGGGAGGTGCTAGACCATCCCTATAAAAACCAATTATTTAAACCTTTATGCCATTACCCCCCTGAAGTCATAACCTTACTGAAGTGATTTTTGAGAAATCTCTGTACCGTTTCCATGGTTGCTGCACTATTTTACCACCATCCCCCAGTAACAGTGTAAGAGGGTTCCAATTTTGCCACATCCTCCCCTTCCCTTGTCTTTGTTTCGTTCGATAATAAGCCGTACTAACATTATACTAAGTAAAAGAAGCCGAGGATGGAAGGACAAATACTGTCTGATTCCACTTGTACAAGGTATCTAAAATAGTCAAACTTATACAAGCACAATAAAATGGTGATTTGAGGGGCTGGGGGAGAGGGAAATAGGACTTGTTGTTCAGTGGTTATAAAGTTTCAATTAAGCAAGATGAGTAAGTTCTAGAGATCTGTGGTCCAATACAATGTCTACCATTAACTGAACTGTATTGTGCACTTAAACAAATTTATTAAGTGGAGAGATCTCTTGTTAAGTATTGTTAACACAGACACAGGAGGGTGGAGAGGAGGACAGCACTTCTGCAGGTGACATATATGTGTATTACCTTAATTGGGGTATGTGCATGCGTCTAAACTTATCACATTGAATGCATTAAATCTGTGCAGTTTTTTGTATCCCAGTTATACCTCAATAAAGCTGTTTTTTACAAGTGAGACATACTCAAAGTGAATTCTGTAGACTAATAGGAAAACATGTTCTAATCCTACTCTCCTTCCCATTCATACCAGGGATCTGACATTATTGCCTCGAAACAATGTCAAATAGCCTTGAATGACTATGTAACTGCATAATTACTTCGCTTTGTTCTTTTTTCCAGTTAATTGTTTTAGAATGGCCAGGCTTTTTCCCTGCACATATTTCTGTCTTTTGTGGTCCTCATATGCATACTCTTTGCCACTACAACCTAAAATTTAGATAAACTTTGTTTTTTAAAAATATACTTTTTTTGGAGCAGTTTTAGGTTCCCAGCAAAATTGAGCAGAAGGTACAGGGACTTCCCATATACTCCCTAGAAATTTTATATATATATATACATATATACACACACACACATACGTGTGTGTGTGTAGAGAGAGAGGTAAAAAATATATATATATTTATATATATATATATATATATGCTGGTAAAATATACATAATACAATTTCTCATGTTAAACATTTTTAGGTGTACAAATCAGAGGCATTAAGTACATTGATACTGTTTTACAATTCTCACCATCATCCATCTCCAGAATTTTCACCATCCTTAAACTGAAACTGTATCCATGAAACAATAACTCTGCTTTCTTCCCTCTCCTAGCCCTGGTAACCACTATTTTACTTTCCGTCTCTATTAAGTTGACTACTCCAGGTACCTCATGTAAGTGGAATGAGACGCTATTTGTCCTTTGCATCTGGCTTTCCAGTTAGCATAATGTTTTTAGGGCTCTCCTTTGTTGTAGCATGTTTTAAAATTTCCTATTTATTTTATTTTATATATTTTTAAGTAGGCTCCATGCCCAGCGTGCAGCCCAACGTGGAGCTTAAATTCATGACCCTGAGATTGAGACCTGGGCGGAAATCAAGAGTCGGGCACTTAACTGACTGAACCACCTAAGCACCCCAAAATTTCTTCTTTTTAAATGTTGAATCCACTGATGTATATGCCACAATTTGTTTCTCTATTCAGCTGATGATGGACATTTAGGTTATTTCCACCTTTTGGCTATTGTGAGTAAATTTTGTCACTCTAATTGAGAGTCTTCCACTGACTGGACTACTTCTCTGAAATAAAACCTTCCCAACCCCTCTCACCCCTTGTGATCCCCATTACTGGGCTGGCTTGGGGCTTACTACGGAATATGGAATCGCCACACCACACTTATTTGTTCTTAACGCAAAACCTTTTAATGTTTTCTTTCCTCATCCACAGTACAAATCCAAAGCCTTACTTTTCCCAGAAGACTGGATACCACAGGTTTTCAGAAGGAAGTTAATGCATTTAAAATGACAACCATCCAGTTTTTCTTTATTCTTCCTTGTCTGGAAAAGAGTTGTTTGCTACCTTCCTATGACAGAAAGCTTCTGCTCTGCCTCACACCATCTGAGGGTTTTTCACTGCTCTTTAGATCCTACAGCCCGACCTGCATGGGTGCTGAGGAAACCCAACACGCAATCAGGCCAACAACTCACTGTAGGATACAGTTACTGTTGAGCAGCAAATTAGTCGTGCGGAAAATCTACTGGGAAAATGTGTCAGAACACAGAGCAAAATACAAAGAGGTAGAATTAATGAGGGAAAAGAAAATAGGAGACAGATCCAGAAAACCCAACAAGGGATTAATTCAACATGTGAGACTCCTCCTGGAACTCAGAAGAAGGCAGATTGGAAGCAACAATTAAATTATGAGATAAAATTTCCCTGAGTGGCAAGAGACTTGAACGTATGAATGAACAGGGTTCACCAAACTTTAGGCAAGATTACTTAAAAAAAAAAAAAAAAAAAAAGACACACTTTCACTTCTAGCCATGCTGGAATTAGAGGGATTCAATTTCCCCTCCCACATTAAATAATTACAACACCAGACAACATCTGTGCAACAGCAATCACTGAGAAAAAGGAAAGAAATGAGCTGAGCTCTGTGAATGTCCTCACTTACTGCCTAGAAAGAGTTTGAATATCATATTGAAATTCCTAAAATTTAAGAATAAAAAAAATTGCAAGACAGAAAGAACAGGACATCTGGGAGATGAAGGAAGTAAAAACATTCTAATTCTCAGGTGTAGGGAGGAGAGAAGTGATCACAGAAAGTAGGTAGGATTCAAGGACACCTGGGGCGCTCAGCCAGTTAAATGTCTACCTTTGGCTCAGGTCATGATCCCAGGGTCTTGGGAAAAAGTCCTGTGTTGGGCTCCTTGCTTAGGGAGGAGCCTGCTTCTCCCTCTGCCTGCCACTTCCCCTGCTTGTCTGCTCACTCTCTCTCTCTCAAATAAATAAATTAAATATTAAGAAAAAAAAGTAGGCTTCAACATAGTTGTTCATATATTCTGATACCATAATATATAAGTATAGACTTAACTATAGCTTTAATGACCAGCATAATCTAAAAGAGACAAAATTCTAAATTACCAAATTTGAAAAAGCAATGAAGAAAAATTTGACATAGACAGAATAGGTAATAAAGAGAAAATAGTAGCAAGACAGTAGAAGATAAGGAAAACATATGACATAATGAAAGCATAAAATTAAGAGTATCAATTCTCATTAAATTTTTTATCACAGCCATATTAAAAATAATTTTAAAATGAAACTCATCTAAAGCAAGTTTGCAAAGAGATATTCAAAATGAATATATGGACAAATAAATGCAAGGTAGATACCAACAGAAGGCAGGTGTGAAAATACCAACAAGAAACGAGACCAAAAACATTAAACAGAACTGAGGAATTATTTAATGGTGAGTTATACAATTCAACTAGACTTAGAAAGTTTGTTCCCATAATTGATGCATTAAAATATATGCACAAAACAATGGAGCCATCAAATACATAAAAAAAGATTCTATAAGAGCAGCTAGATCTTAAAAGAAATATAGTAGAAGAATTTAATATACCTTCTCCAGAATTTGATAGCTCAAGTAGACAAATAATATGTAAGGTCATAGATTATTTTAATAATACAATCAACAAGCTATAAAAAACTATGTCTTATATCAGAGAGCATATATTTTATGCTTAGCTCCATGAAACATGTCTAAAAATTAATTATGTCCTTGGCTATAAAGAAAACAATAAATTTTTTAAAATAGAGATTTTATAGACTACATTTTCTGATAATAATTCAACATAGTTAGAGATAAAAAAATAAATAATCACTGAAAAAGTTAACTCCTTGAAAATGAAAATATGCCACTAAAAATAAATCTTAAATCAAAGAAGAAATCAAAAGTAAAGGGAAAAAAATCTAAAAAGCAAAGAAAATGAGAGCTCATTATACCAAAAGCTGTGTAAAAAAAGAAAGAGTTAAAAAGCAATTTTATAGCTTTAGAAGCTTTTATTAAAAATAGAAAGACAGATTAAAGATAAATAAAAAAATGAAAATGATATTATAAAGGAACAGCAAAATAGACTGAAAGAAAGGAGAATTACAAGTTTCATAGGAGTGGGGATTTTCTTTTGCTTATTGCTGCAAAATAGTCATTTCTTTAGACTAGCATTCAGTAATTATCCTTGATATCAATAGAAAGAATAAATAAAAACAAAAGCTTGTTTTTTGTAAAGGCCAATAGATGAATATCAGGTAAGCACAAATTAGGACAAAAGGGATAAAATAAATTACCCAAAATTAAAGATGATGAAGAAGATATAATTAGAAGAATACAATTTAAATGATTATAAAAGAATATGATGTGTAATGTATGGTAATGAATTTGAAAATTTAGAGAAACTAGATGACTTCCTGGCAAAATACTGCTTCAGTGACAGGGAGATGTTATTTTACATTCTGTCTTTTCTTCATGGACACAGAAACTTCTCATGATTGGGTTGAGACCATGAGACTGAGATCTGGCCCAAAGAGTAGAAGACAAGTGATTATGCCATTTACAAGTCCTGGCACCTAAAAGTATCTTGCTCATTCTGCTAGCCTTCTTTCTTTTTTTTTTTTTTTTAAAGATTTTTTAAAATTTATTTATTTGACAGACAGAGATCACAACTAGGTAGAGAGGCAGGCAGAGAGAGAGAGAGAGAAGAGGAAGCAGTCTCCCTGCCGAGCAGAGAGCGCAATACAGGGCTAGATCCCAGGACCTGGGATCATGACCTGAGCTGAAGGCACAGGCTTTAACCCACTGAACCACCCAGGTGTCCCTCTGGTAGCCTTCTTATATGATCTTAAAACACATGTATTCCAGGTGGCAGAGCTACAAGCCGGAGGATGGCTCTTCTGAAGCATCTCAGATTGTGATGTGAGCCAAAAAACAATGAAGTGTGTTAAGTTGTTGATATATAGGTTTTCTTACTACAGCCTAACATTGCCTATTCCGACTAACAGTGTATCTATCACAGTTGACCAAGAAGAAATAGAAAACTGAACAGGAACAAAACAAAACAAAACAAAATAAAAAGAGCCTCCACAGGATTTGGAAAGATGACAAAACTTCACCATTGGAAAAAACATTGAGTCCCAATTGATTTTCAACTGATAGTAACATCTAAAAAATAGGTGATATTAGTCTTATTTAATGCTAGACTTATTTAATGCTAATACTTATTTTAGTATTAATATTGCTTATTTAGTATTAATATTATTTAATATACTTAGCACTTATTCTAGTATTAGTATTCATAAGTACTAATTTTAACTATGGCAACTCATGGGGGAAAAAAGAACTTCTCAGTTCATTTGATGAAACTAATTTAAGCTTAATACCAACACCCCAACAGATTATAGAACAACTAGAACAAAAATTATATATGCCAAATTCACTAACAGATCTATATATGGTCCCTGACTTAGTATGGTTGGACTTAAAATTTTTTTTGATTTTACAGTGGTGCAAAAGCAATAGGCATTCAGTGGAAACCATTTTTGAATTCTAATCTTTTCCCAGGCTAGTGATACACAGTACACTACTCTCTTGGCCTTAGCAGGAAGCAGCAGCTCCCAGTCAGCCATGTGATCACAAGGTAAACAACTGATATGCTTAGGACCATTCTGTTTTTCACTTTCAGTACTGAATTCAATAAATTACATAAGATACTCAACACTTGATGATGAAATAGGCTTCATGTTAGCTGGTTTTGCCCAGCTGTAGACTAATGTACATGTTCTGAACACATTTAATGTAGGCTGGGCTAAGCTATGACCTTCAATAGTTTAAGTGCATTAAATACATTTTTTTTACTTATTACATTTATGTCATTTATGGTAGGTTCATTGGGATGCAACCCTTCATAAGTTGAGGAATATCTATAGATGCAAATTTCTTAAATAAATTATTAACAAATGCAATAGCAGTACATCAAAAGAATGCTACACAACCAAGTAGTCTGTCCCAGGAATGGGTGAATGATTCAAATATAATTACTACATCAATAAATTAAAGGAGAAAGCCATGAATATATCATAGATGCTAGAAATACTTTTATAAAGAACCTCTTCATGCTAAATGTAAAATAGGAATTTAAAAAATTACTGAAATATGATATAAGCTCTCTACCCAAATAAACATGATTATCATATTAATAAAATTGGGAATGTTGTAAGAATAATCTATTTTTTAAAAAGAGTTTATTTATTTATTTGAGAGAGAAAGCGAGCATGGGGTGGGGAAGGCAAAGGGAGAAGCAGAGGGAGAAGCAGACTCCCAATCACTCACAGGTGAGGCCTGGTCACTGGGACTCTGGGATCATGACCTTAGCTGAAGACAGATACTTAGCCAACTGAGCCAATGAAGGGTACCAACTGTAAGAATAATCTTAATGAAAAGGCCAGTTTCTCTGTAATCAACAGATATTCTGAAAGTTAAAAATCTCACCTTGTAAAGATTCTTCACATGGTACTCCCCTGGACAAAGACTGTGAGTACTTTATATATCCTAAAGGTATTATTTTGAGACCTTTCCAATATATATCGTTAGTATCCCTTTCAAATTGCCTTTTTCACATTTCCTAATTTATGACAAACTCCACCTTCTCCACCTCTTGGGACCGTTATGCATTTATTACATGTTGTCCCATGAAGCTGCTTGTTGAGTTGGGCTTAGTTCCTGATATATGCAAAAGCCCTAGTTTCATACTGTAGCTTAACTGAGAAATAGAACACAGTTTAGTGTATCATTAGCTAAAATACAGACAGAACCTCTATCATATATATAAAGGATTGAAAAGACTAACATAAATAAAAATACAATTTAAGTAAATTCTTTTACTGTTTTTCTTTGCTGTAGACATTCGTAGCCCTTGGAGCTCTTACTGAATTTAAACCAAGGGTCTCTATGACTGTTTCTGGGAATTCCACCAGGAGATAAATGAAATTTTGTCAGCAAAATACAACATGACAATAGAAGTTATTTATGATGTGTTCATATTCCTAGATGAGTCAAAGATATTTAATCAAGGACCTACAAGTGTTTTTATTGCATCACAAAATCATATAGAATATTTGGCCTAAAAGGGAATGGAGATAACATATTCAATATTTTTCTTGATAACAGTAAGAAAAAAGAAAGAAATATGCTATTTCTTTGAAGTAAAATTTCTTAGAGGAATCCCCAGACTTTCCCCGAGCTAGAAAGCTCATGCTGTCACCACATTCACAGAACATTCACCACCATGTTCCTCAGGCACACTCAGTCATATCTAAATCTTAGTGACTGAAATATTTAACCACCACAACCCAAACACAAAAGAGGAAAGTTGAAATTGCCTCTAATAATTATCATTTTAATTTGGGGGGTCATTCTTCTGCCTCTGTATTATTCCTCAAGCCACCCCAGTGTGACGGGAAATAGAGGGCCGCTTGAGCAATGTCACCTCTGGTCTGCTGCCTTGTGAAGGCGCAGGAGCACAGCCCTCTGGAAAATCTGGCCCTGCTTCCAGTGTGTTTGTATGGTCTTCAGAGGGTGTCATACCTGGGCCCAGATGCCGGCGGGGGCAGCTCTCCCATGGTAGGCGCTATAGCCCAGTGCTATTTCTTCAGGACCTGTTGCTTTTTCTCTTGACGAATGCCCCATCAATGAAGGCTTCAAAGCTCCAAAGCAGGGGCAGGAGAACAGAAAAGCAGCAAAGAAAGCCTCCCTTCACATCTAGGCTTCCAACCTGTCATGTGCACCCTGAAACTGTGCTGTTGGTACTCCTGTGTTTTGAAGGTCTTCAGTGAAGCAGCTCTTCCCACCTTCCCATAAAGTGCTCTTTCTCATTCAATCAGCTCCAAATCAAGTCCATGGAGACTGATCCCCGGGGTAGATCTGGGGAAAACACTCCTGGGCTCAGAATTACGGCAACCTCTCATCCCCGGCATCATCTCATAGTCGACTTGGTTTTCCACAACTCCCTTCCACCTAGAATGAGTTATTTTCTAGGAGGTTCCTTCATTCCCACAAGTGAATTGAAAGAAGCCCAGAAGGTCACCCCTGGTTCGTTAGACCTGCTCAGACTTGCTTACGTCTCTGAAGGAAAGTGACACAGAATCTCAAACTGAGAAACCCTCCTACACAGATCTCTATGCTGTTCATAATGGGATCATGCTCTACATAGTCTTTATCTTGCTTTTTAACATTTAATACTATGTCACACACATTTGCCATGTCATTTAAAAACACGGTCTTTTCATTCCTACCCAAAATTCTGTTTTATGAACGAGTCATCATGTATTTAATTAGATTGCTATTGTTAGCCATGGAAGTTCTGAACTTTCCTGTAAAACATAATTGCAATGAACACCCTTCAATAAAAAACAAGCAAATAAATAAATAAAAATAAAAATAAAAACCTTTTGTTTCTCTGTGGTTATATCTACAGAAAAAATACCTAGAAACAGAATTACTTCGTCTAGGTCTGGACATCAAATTGCCCTGCAGAAAGTTTGAAATAATTTTTATGTCTAGCAGTGTATAAGCATGGCCAATTTCTATACCTCAGGCAATAGTGATTACTATAACATTTTAATCTTATCCATTCTGTTAGAAAAAAATTTATATTATCTAATTTCATATTTCTTTTAATAAAAACAAATTTCAATAGTTTTCCCTGTAAGTATTGGTCAGCTTTATTTTTTCTTCTGTTAAAAAACATGTTTTTGCCTCTTAAAGAAAACATTAGAGACTGAACAGTTTAAGGAAATGTCTTTAGCTATGAGGGAAAAACACAGATGCAGAAAATTAAATTAATAATGTCTCAATCATCACTTTATGCTGTATGCTCTTTAAGAAATTAAAATTAACAGTAGAGTTGATGTCTGCAAGGACTCCTTCCTAACCCCATTCCTCCTCCCTTCTCTCCAGAGATAGGTTTCATTTGCACAAGCACAAGTGTGCTTGCGCACACGTGCAGACATGCCGCAAAACTAACATTCCTATATCCATGTGAAGATGTTTTAAATGCTTATCATCTTTATTTATTACTTTTTTATTTGAGTATATTTGACACTTGATGTTACATTAGTTTCAGCTGTACAACTTCATGATTTGAAAAGTTTATACATTATACTGTATTCATCACAAGTGTAGCTACATCTGTCCCATTACATTACTATTACATTATCACCGACTGTCTACTTTATGCTGTGCCTTTTACTCCCATGACTTATTCACTCCATAACTGAGAGCCTGGATCTCCCTCTCCCCTTCATCCATTTTGCTCAACCCCCCGCCATCTGGCTACCATCAGTTTGTTCTCTATATTTATAGGCCTGGTTCTGCTTTTTGTTTGCTTTTTTTAAAAAATTCCATTTATGAGTGAGTTCACATGATATTTGTGTTTCTCAGTCTGACCTTATTTCTTTTAGCATAGTACCCTCTGGGTTTATTCATGTTGTCTTAAATGACACAATCTCATCCTTTATCATGACTACACAATATTCCATATATATATATATATATATAGTGTGTGTGTGTGTATGTATATATATATATATCTATATATCTATCTATCTCACACTTTACTGAGCCATTTGTCTATTAACAGACACTCATGTTGCTTCCATATCTTGGCTACTGCAAATAATTCTGTGATAAGCACAAGGGTAAATATATCTTTTCGATTAGTGTTTTCTTTTACTTTGAATAAAAACCCTGTAGTGAAATTACTGGATCATACAGTATTTCTATTTTCAATTTTTTGAGGCACATCCATACTGTTTTCCATAGTAACTACTAATTCACATTGCCACCAACAGCGCACAAGAGTGCATTTTTCTCTATATGCTTGCCAGAACTCATTATTTCTTGTCATTTTGCTTTTAGCCATTCTAACTGGTGTAAGGTGATATCTCATTGTGGTTTTGATTTGTATTTCCTGGCTGGTTAGTGAGTTGAGAGTCTTTTCATGTGTCTGTTGGCCAGAGGTATGTCTTCTCTGAAAAATGTCTATTCAGGTCCTCTGTCCATTTTTTTCTTGGCTTGTTTTTCGTTTCTTTCCTTGTTTGCTTGTTTTGGTGTTAAGTTTGCTGTATATTTAGGATACTCACCCCTTATTCCTTGCAAACATTTTCTCCCATTCAGTAGGTTGTCTTTTCATTTTGTTAATGGTTTCCTTCTCTGTGCAAAAGCTTTTAATTTTGATATAGTCCCAACAGTTTATTTTTGGATTTGTTTTCTTTGCTTTAGGAGATATATCTAGAAAAGTGCTGTTATGGCTAATGTCAGATAAATTACTGCTTGTGCTCTTTTCTAGGATTCTTATGGGCTCAGGTCTCACATTCAGGTATTTAATACACTTTGAGTTTATTTTTATGTATGGTGTTAGAAAGTTGTCCAGTTTCATTTTTTAACATGTAGCTGTCCAGTTTCCCCAGCACCATTTATTGAAGAGACTGTCTTTCCCTATTATATATTCTTGGCACCTTTATCGTTAGATTAATTGATTATATAGATTGATTTATCATATAAATCATATAATTAATTATATCAGTAATTGATCATATAACTATGGGCTTATTTCTGGAGCCTCTATTCTGTTCCCTTGATATTTGTATCTACTTTTTGTGCATGTACCATACTGTGTTGATCACTACAGATTTGTGGTATATTTTGAAATCTGGTATTGTGATACTTCCAGCTTTGTTCTTTCTCAGGATTTCTGTGGCTATTTGGGATCTTTTGTGGTTCTATACAAATTTTAGTATTATTTGTTCTAGTTTTGTGAAAAATGCTGTTGGTTTTTGATAGGGATTTGCATCAAATCTGTAGATTCCTTTGGGTAACATGGACATTCTAGCAATATTAATTCTTCTAATCTATGAGCATGGAATATCTTTCCATTTGTTTGTGTCACCTTCAATTTCTTTCATCAGAGTTTTATGGTTTTTAGAGTGCAGATCTTTCACTTCTTTGGTTCAGTTTATTCCTGAGTATTTTATTCTTATTGGTGCAATTGTGTGTGTGTGTGT